>NC_056732.1:791214640-791345328 GCF_019279795.1 Protopterus annectens | reverse complement strand
TTCAGCTATGGATTTCCATTGGTTGAGAAACTAGCATTTGCCCATAGCTTAGCTCAGCTCAGCATATTCAAAACTACCCAATCATGGCACAGGGCGGGCAATCACCGTATTTAAACCCCACAGGCAGGAATACAGCTCATACCTGGTTGCAGCTTCCCACTGAAGGCAGGATGGCTGGAGTTGGAGAGGGATTGCACTTCTGGGTGCAGTGCTGGGGCATACAGGAGTCCAAGAGACTGCTGCAGGGCCAGTGCCAGGGCTCCCAATATAAAGTGGAAGCCTGGGACTGTCTCGCCCATGATCTCACCAGTGCCACTGGTATCCCTCGGACTGGTGAGCAGGTCAGGCACCACTATTCTGACTTAAAGTGGAGAAAGAGGGAAGTCTTGGATGAGTGGGTCCAAGAAGTAAGGCAGAGGTCTGATGTGCCAGCAGTATGTAAGTAGTCATACCATTACTGTTTACTAAAGTCCAGTGTATGTGTGTGATGGATAGTATGCCTAAATATGTCTCTATTTCCTTTACAGCTGCAGCTGAGTGGGCTGTGAATCAGGATGCCCATGCAAGTAGGCTGTGAAGGCTGCATCGCAAGTCTGGTGAGTAACAATCCTGCTTGTAGTAGTCATACCAAATAAATATAAAGAATCTATCCCTCCAGCATGTCCTATTTATTGTTGTGGTGAGGTTTAGGTCCCTAGAGCATGTAGCTTGGAGAGATTGGGATTTCTTCAAGTCGAGCATGTTCAACAATTCTGGGTTTGACATAGCTTTGTATGTCAGACAGAGGTCTCCTCAGAGTAAGTGGTATGCAACCGAGTAGATTTTGAGTTTCTTGAGCTGAACAGCATAGAGCAGTTGTTTGAGGCCAACAATCCTCTAGGTGAGGTACTTTTGGGGCCTACCAATTTGTTGTAGGTGTCATGTGAGGTACATCCCAAGTGGGGCATTGTATTCAATGAGGGATCTGATAAGTGATGAGTAGAGGGGAATTATGACTTCCTTATTTCTAGATGTGAACCCTTTTGTGATTAAGTGGGCAACGTAGAAAGATTTTCTGACCACTGTGGCATTGTGGTTATCAAAGGACAGGTTATTATCCACTTGGGTACCAAGGTCTCTTATCACACTTTCTGTGCTAAGTGAACTTCCCCCTATTTGGTAATTTATGGGTACCGTGTTTTTACTAACGGGAATAACAAAGCACTTTTTGGCATTTAGCTTGAGACTATGATTTTAACACCAGTTGTCGGTCTTGGTGAGGCCCATTTGCAGGATGTCTACGTTGGCAGGGGAATTGATAATGGCACCCAGTTTGCAGTCATCTGTGAACTTGGTTAGCCATAGACCCTTTGTGTTCGCTTGCACTTCAGAGAAGTATATATCAAACAGGAGGGGTCCCAAGACTGAACCCTGGGGCACGCCACTTGTCACTGGTTTGGAGTCGGATCTGGAGTATGCAACTCTTACTGTGTGGGTTCTGCCAGTGAGTCAGTTGGCCACCCATCTGATGACGTAAGGATTTATGTTAAGGTTGATGAGTTTGTCTATAATTCCTGAATGAGGGATATTGTCAAAAGCTTTAGCGAGGTCCAGGTAGGCTGTGTGGACCACCATGCCCTCATCTATGGCCTTAGTAACCATTTCAAAGAAGTCTACCAGGTTTAGGAGACATGACCTACCTTTTACAAATCCAAATTGAGTAGCATCCAGAGTTTGGAGATTACCAATGTCTTTGTTTATGAGTTCCATGATGATACCCTTGTGTCAGACTAATAGCTTGATAGTTCCTGGGGTCTGTGGTGGTTCTTTCTTTGTGTAGTAGGATAACCGTTGCTGTGTGCCATTCTGTGGGGACATAGCCTGTGGTGAGGCTGTGCTGGAACATGGATTTTAGGTGGAGGGCTAGTTCATTTTGGAGTTTGTGTAAGACGCAGCCTGGGATGTTGTTCTGTCCCATGGATGCTGTGTTTTTGGCTTTAGAGAGTGCCATTTTTACCTGTGTGTTTGTGATTGCCAGAGCTCTACAACCACCTGGTATAGTTATAGGCCCTTTGGGGGGTGAGGAGGGAGTAAAGTTTGCACTGAACCTATCTGCCAATATGTTGGCAATATCAGTTGGCTCTGTATATTGTGCGCCATTCTGTTATAGCTTGGTGCAATTCTGGATGTTGCCATGGAGATTCTTCACATAGCTAAATAATGCGCTGTGGTTGTCTTTAGAATCTGTGGCAATTTTTCTTCCAAAATTAGCTTTGGAGTATTTTATGAGAGATCTTAGTTTGTTTTCTAAAATGGTTGATGGCCAGTGAGCACTCTAGCTGTGCAGCTCCCTTAACTATCAACAATATCTAACCTTTTGCCTGCACATCCTGAAGATAAAATAGCAAATTTTCAACATAAAAAAGGCAACAAGCAAGCTACTAAAACATTTCAGCTGTATTTTACATTGGATGACCTTTTTTGCAAGAAAAATATTACTCACTGCAAACAGATTCCTGAACTGCATGGTGGGGACACTTCAAGATAAGCAGGCCTGAGTGAAAAAGAGAAGAAAAATATGGCTAGTTTTAATATAAAATTGCCGGAATAAAATCAACTTTCTGCAACTTTATCTAGCTGAACATATTTTATCTGAAAAACAGTTAAATCAACGTTGGAAATGGAAAATTCATGAGAGTGCATGGATGTAGTAACTACCAAGTGTAAACTATTAAATATAGTTACACCAGAAAAAGATATTGTGTCAAAAAAGGCTAAAAACAAATAAAACTCAGCCAGAAAAGACTAAACCTGCCCTTAGACTGAAGCAAGAACAAGCATTAACATTGGAAGACTTTAAAATGGCATTACAACCACTGCAACAAGAAATCCAAGGATTTACACACAAACTAAGTACTTTCAGCTCAAACATGGACCAAATTATGCTCAGCTTAGAACAAAATGAAGCAGAAATCATGCACAATGAACTAAAAATACAAGAAATGCAGAAATCAGTACAGGCTAGTACAAAAAAGTATTATAGAATTGCAACAAATAGTTCTGGACATAGAAGCAAGAAACAGACAAAATATTCTCATTATCAAGGGAATACCAGAATCAGTTGAAACCACTCAAATAAACACAGTTACAAAAGAAATACTAAGCACAGTACTGTAGGATAAAGAGCTTTTAGAGGTCATAACAATTGAAAGAGCTCACAGATCCATAAGACACTCAAAAACATGGACTTCCCAAGACAAATATATGTCAGGATCCTTAATTCAACTCATGTACAATCAATATTATCTGCATATAAAACCAAGAAAGCAATCACATGGAGAGGACACAAATTCACAATAAGCCAAGATCTTCCTCTTGAAATAAAGCAAAATTGTCAGAAACTTAATAAATACTGTGCTTACCTTATTGAAAATAAAATCCGCTTTCAGATGAAATATCCTGCTACACTAGCATTTCACCATGAAAATGAAAAAATATCAGTAGATACACCAGAAGAAGCAAAAGCCACATTTCTCCATCTCTACAATGTGAATCCAGCGTGAAAAAAAGATAATCCACCTTTGCTGAAGCATTTGAATTATATAATCTTCTGTTTCAGGCTGAATCCTGCATATTTCAACTTTTTTCTTGAGGTAAATACTTAAATATGTTTATTTTTCCACTTTGCTGAGTAACCCGAGAGGTCTGTTAGCATGGTGATGTCCCATTACCCACAATTCCATGCAGCTACCATGTGTTTGCAATAACCTTTCACCTTTCAACTCATTTCATCATCTAAATGATCTAGCAGCCCCAGTGCATTGCTGGGAATGGAGCTAATGTAAACAAGACATTACAATACTGAAAAAGGATATTACACTATTTGCCAAGCATACTGACAGAATCTGTGCAGCAGAATGTAAGCAGCTAGAGTGATGTTTAGTTACTTTCTATGCTAGAGAATGTTGAAGTTAATGCAGTTATTTTAAAGGGGCAATGCAGAATATTTTTTCAAATAATGCGCTTGAACTTTTTAAACTGATGATTAGGTGGAATATAACATGTTTTTTCTCTTAATCTTAATTATTAGGTGAAACCTTCCTATACTCATGTTTATATAAAGCTGTGAGATATACATAAAGAAAAAACTGAAAATTATTATATTAGAAAGCAGCTGCATACTCATATATGCTGTGTTAAAATTACATTCAGATGATATGATGTTGGTCTTGTACCAAAAATAAATGATTTATTTGATGGACGCCTTAAGGTAAAATATGTAATAGGAATGTGTCCTTGTTTTATTTTTTATTTTTACTCTAGGAAAAGCGAACAGAGTTTACAAGATACTGTAGAATTTAAATATACAGCTGAGGCATTTTTATTTTTTTTTATTTTTATTTTTATCTTTATCTTTACCAGGCTGTAATATTAAACAAAATGCATGTATGTATATATATATATATAAATATATATATATATATATATATATATATATATATATATATATATATATATATATATATATATATATATATATATATATATAGGAAATAAAACTAAAAGTTAGACATTTGTAATAAACATGTATTGAAGGCAAAAGATAGACGCAATAGTATATTGTTGTTTGAGTGGCAGCAGTACTGTTTAATAATGCCAATCTAGTATTTTTTTTCCTCTCTTCTCTTTTGGTGTTCATAGCTCTAGCTCATAAGAATATACTGCATTGTATTTTTCTCTTTTCTTTACTTTGTATTAGTCAGGCATTTGCATGTAATTATAAATACATCTTATAACTTGGTATAGCTTAGGAACAAATGACATAGGGATGTTTTATTTTATATATATATATATATATATATATATATATATATATATATATATTTTTTTTTTTTTTTTTTTTTTTTGGGGGGGGGGCTTTCAGGGCTTGTATAGAAGAATAAAGACCTGATTTAGAGTTTTAGTATATTCCTTTGGTTTGGTTATAAGGCTATCCAAAATATTTTGATTACATTTACTAATATAATACATAGGTTTAAAACGGTAAGATATTTAAAATTGTTTCTGCATACGGGTACAGGGAGGCTGCTATGCAGAGTTGATGCATATGGTTGTGTACATTTGGAATATAGTAGGTAATTTTGACATCCCTCTGCTCTATAAGACTTACACCCAGACTCAGTCACAAAAATCCTTTGATTTTACAAGTTTTATTTATCAGACATTACAGAGGGATGAGTGGTTATGCACACAAGGGAGGGGGGGTAGGATAATAGAAGTTACTATGTGGAAAATACTAACTAACACTAATACACAACAGTATATATTTATATTATCACATTGCTTATTGTGCTTTATTAACACTAATCAAGAAAATTTTTTACACTTTCAGAAATGATATCTTTAGATTCATGGAACGTTAAGGGAATTTCAGACAAAGGTAAACAGAATCTAGTCATGCATATTATATATCAAAGTAAAACAATGGCAACCTTTCTTCAAGAAACTCACCTGATCTCACAACTCTGGGACAGGGAGGGAAAATGTAAATGGGTCAAGCATATAATAGCTGCTGGACACAAATCTACTTCCAGAGGGGTTGCTATCATTATAAACAAAGCCTATCAGGGGGAAATTGTTTCCATGAAGACTGACTTGAATGGTAGATGGACTATGTTTACCTTAAATTTCCATAGTATAAATAAACCTTTACTTTTCCTAAAGATATATATAGTCCCTGCTCTAACCAACAAAAATGTATTTATGAAATCTTTAACTTACTCATTGAATTTCCTAATCATTTATATATAATCGGGGGAGATTGGAATGTAGTAATGGAACCTGACAAAGATAGATCCAATAAAGAAACCAAGCAACCACATATCATAAATATAGCTTTAGTGAATTACAAAATACTTTTGAGCTATTTGATCCATATGAGAATTTTCAACATGACAAAACAATATCCAGATATACCTTCTTTTCTACATCTCATAAATCTTGGTCTAGAATAGACGCCTTCCTAATCTCTCAGTTCTTTCGGTCATATAAGCTAAAATACAGCATTTCACCTAGATCTATCTTGGATCATTCTAAAATTAATATATTTATAAACCTGCTAAATTTCAGCCAAAACATATCTTATTTTAATAAGTGGACTTTAAACCCAAAAATTATTCAGAAACAAGAAGTAGCTAAAGAGATAAACAGTATTCTCACTCAATTAGATGAAGAAATCATAATTACCCAAATACCTTATGATAAGCAATGGGAAGCTGCAAAAGCCGTTATTAGAGGTGTCATAATTCAAAAATCTGCCTGGTTTAAGAAAAAATATAATAATACCAAAACCACATTAGAATCACAAATTGCGTCAGCAGAACTACAATTACAACAAAAATATTCAAAAGAATTAGAGGAAAATGTATGGAATGGCAAAAACAACTACATAAGCATTACTTAGAAAATTTTACTTTTTTAGAAAGCAGGTCTTTATATCAATACTCAAAATGGGCTCAAACACCCTCAAGATTTCTAGCCAGGCTAATAAAAATTAAAAGTGGCCCACCAAAAATTAAAGAATTACATTATGAAGGACATAAATTTCAGGAAAACCAGGACACACTAAATGTATTTGAGAACATACATAAAAGGCTATACAACATGCACTTACCACCCTCAAATGACAAATTTAATGAGTTCATTCAAAATTTAAAATTTCCATAAGTTACACAAGAACAACAAAAACTTTTAGGGGCACCATTACACCTAACAGAGATAAAACAAGCAATAAAAAATCTGAAGCCAGGTAAATCTCTAGGACCTGATGGATTTACCTCTGAATTTTATAAAATATTCTCAGAACCAGTCTCTAAATTCTACTTAAAGTATATAACTATATAACACAACATGAGATAACAGTCTTATATATAAATAATTCTAAGACTATCCTTCTACTTAAACCGAATTATGCCCCGATGGATCCCACTAATTATAGACCAATAGCCCTCATAAATATTGACTTTAAAATCTTTGCTAAAATTTTAGCCAACAGGTTGAAGAATATATAACAGTAAAAAAGTTCCAACTTCAACCAGATACCTCAGAAAAGAAGAGAAAGAAGAAAACAAACTCTTGTCCATGGTGAAATTAAAATATCTAGACATCTGTGCCAAGTATGAATCTAGTATTTTAACCAAATTGCTTAATGACATACTAGATAATGTGTCCGCCTATGGTCGTAGGCTGACACAGATCAAGCTTAAAAAACTAATAAGGGACAGAACAGATTTCTCGACTGTTCAAGTTTTTATGTGGCCAAGAATAGTACCTTCAACCAGCTTTAATAATGTCAGTAATGGCCGTGGGTCTGAATCAACTCAACGTACATCTTTAAATGATTTTACTACCAACAGCACTAGTATTTTGCATGTGAACACTGAGACCAAGAACGCATCCCGAGATCCTAAAGGGCGGAGCTATACAACTGCTGAGTTATGTTGCGACCATCCTAATAACGATACAGCAGTTACCAGAAAGAAAGTCATGGTAACTCAAGCCCAAGTGCATCGAGAAGTTAATGGCAGCATACAAGTGGGCATCGATGAACTTTCATCTGTTACACCTGATTTTTTAGGCAGTCCACATTCTACGGGGCTATGTTTCCTTTTACCTACCAGAAACAGATCTGTGAGTCGAGGTCGAGGAAGGACCGAACAAACGGAGTCGAGGGGGAGAAGCATAACCAGAAACAAATGGAAGCAAATGGACAGCTTGGTGAGTCCTTACAACATAAAAAAAGTTTTCCTCAACATGAAAAACTATTTTTCAACTTGTCAAAACACATTTTGTCTGAAGCTGAATATAATGTTTTAAACAAAGGACTGTCCTTTATTCCAACTATGGACTCTAATGTAGCTGATATTATTATAGACATTAAATTTTTCACCAGAAATTTAATGTTGAAGTTAATGCTTGAGAACAATGTTGGCATTCAAGGTTCAGTTTTTAAAAAACCGAGTACCTTTACTCCACAGTTGATTTCAGTTCTTTCTGTATTTGAAAAGTTATGTATTGATGATGCTTACAAAGTTTTTCATGAATTAAACAATAAGGTTGATAGGAAGAAGTGGCATAATTTAAAGAAGGATGAATATTTAGCAATAAAAAACCTACAGTCTAACCCTACGATCATAATACGACCCGCTGATAAGGGAGGCCCCACTGTTGTCTTGGACAAGGAAGATTACGTTAACAAAATGCTGCTGCTGTTGAGTGATGATTTGTTTTATAAAATTATAAGCAGAACACATGTTAATAAGATGATTAGCACAGTACATAAAACATTAAAAGACATGTTTATGTCTAGTCTAATAGACACTAACCTGTATAATTATTTATTGATACTTAGTCCAACTGTACCCATTATTCAAGGTCTTCCCAAAATACATAAGGACCTAAAAAATCCTCCCATGAGACCTATTGTAGCTGAGAGAAACTGGTGCACTGAATCAATCTCCATTTTTTTAGAGAAAACATTAAGACCTCTGATTGATGAAACTTGTCACATTTTGAAAGATACTGAATATTTTGTCAGAGATTTATATGTTTTCACACATGATATTGAACCAATGAAGGGTAAACATATGTTGCTAGCTACACTTGATGTAGTTCCTTGTTTACGGTTATACCAAATGACTATCGTATTAACAGTGTTGTCAAAGTGTTGACTGATTGTGGCAAACACAACAGTAGTTTTATAAGATCTATATGCATGCTACTGAAATTGGTCTTAGAAAACAATGTCTTTATTTTTCAAGATAAATTTTATTGACAACAACAAGGAGTTGCCTTGGGGACTTCCTGCGCCAACAGCTACGCTAATGTTGCAATGTTATGTTGGGAACAAGCTATCTTAGAAAATGTTAATTTTAAAAACAAGATCAGATTTTTTAGAAGGTTTGTGGGTGACCTTTTTTTGATTTGGGAAGGTACAGTACTTGAATTTGATAGTTTTGTAGAGTTTATTAATACCACAACGAGTTTTTTAAGGTTTACAGTAAATCACTCTTTGACTGAGATTAATTTTCTGGATGTTACTGTATTACAGGACTCGGATGGTCACTTTAATGTGAAGTTATACAGGAAAGAATGTCATGTTAACAATTTACTATATAGGGACAGTATGCACCCTGATTTTATATTTAAGAATGTGGCACAGAACCAATTTTTTTTGAGCTTCTAGATTGAATGCTAGTGCCACTGATTTTAATCTACAACTCACCAAAGTACAGGTTGAGTTGAAACAAAGGGGCTATGAACCTAACCTTATAAACCAAAGACTAAACAATGTCTTGAGATTGAAAACTGCTAAAAGTGCGGACTGCACACAATAAGAGAACGCTGATAAAAACACAACTTTAATGTTGCGAATCAAAGTACAAATAGTGATAAATCCAAATGTTTGTGAGCGCTTTCGGCAAGTTAAAATAACTCGCCTTCATCAGACATACAACGAGACTAGGACAGGATAACTTATACTTAACAATTGAAAACAGCTAACCAATCATGTAAAAATGCATTAATTAATTAGAAAAACTCCATAGAAACCTTTTAACTGCATTGAGAAGTCATACTCTTTTAAGGTTTCTATGGAGTTTTTCTAATTAATTAGTCAAAGGTAGCAGACCTTGTGGTAAATGCAATTTCTGCAGGTACATATATACCAATACTTCCTTCCAACATCCGGATACACAAGAGGTTTGTACTTTTAATATTAATGCTCAATGTGATTCCCTACATATAGTATATCTCACTACATGTAATATTTGTAGCAAATTTTATGTAGGTAAAATTGACAGAACTTTTAAAGAAAGAATCAGGGAACATGTGTATCACATAAGAAAAGGCAGTTCACACAATGCCTTAGCAAAACATACCAGTGATACCAATTCCCAACATGTATTTTCTTTCAGGGCTATAGGTAAAGTTTTTGAAAATATATGTGGAGGTGATATTAAGATAAAAACTGAAAGTTTAGAGGCCAGATGGATCATTAGACTTAAAGCCACTATAGGTCATGGCCTGAAAGGAAATATCCCTCTAAAACCAGCTCTAAGAAATAAACCCCTGCGCAGATAAAATGTTTTAGTCACAGGTTTACATGTATCTTACTTACATCCATGTTTTTATATTTATATTGTATTTTATGTACTTTGGACCTTTGTATTTTACTAGCATTGTTTTAATACAGAGCTTTTACCTTGAATATACCTTTAAGAATGCTCTAAACTGCATGTGTTAATTAGTATAAATAGAGGAGCTAGTACCTTGATTTGTTACACCTGAAGAAGCCCACAGGGTGAAAGGGCTTGTTATGAACAATAAATCTTTCAGGCCTGGAGCCTTACCTCTGTGTTTTTGTTGTTTTAACAGGTTGAAGAATATACTTCCCTATATTATAGCACATAATCAGTTAGGTTTTATGGTACATAAGCAAACAAGTGATAACACTCTGTTATTAGACACAGCTATCATATTATTAAAAACAGATAAACATCCCAAATACGTTACTGCAGCAGATGCTAGTAAAGCTTTTGAGAGAGTAAATTTTAACTTTTTCTTTAATGTTATGCCTTTATTTGGTTTTCCTAAAGAATTTATTAATAAAGTTAAGGTTTTATATCAGATGGCCTCAACTCCCATTCAGATTAACAATAATAAAACAAAACCTATCCCCATTTCAAATGGCATGAGACAAGAGTGTCAGCTTTCTCCTTACCTCTTTAATTTATACCTAGAACCCCTACTTCTTTATATATATCAGAAATCGTTTCTACACATTCCTAAAGTATTAAATACTAACATCATATATTTGGCATTTGCTGACGACTTAAATATATACTTACAACTCCCCACAGCAGATCTTCCTAAAATACTGACAGCCATTGAAAAATTCTCAGAGATTTCAAATTACAAACTTAATCCAAACAAATCCCAACTTTTCCCACTAAATCCCATAGGACATATGCACTTTTACTTCCCGGAGAGCAAAATAAAGATAACTTATCAACGAAAATACCTGGGGGTAATATATACTCCCAATTTTACTGAAATTATTAAAAATAACTTAACCCATACCTGGAATACTATTGAAAATGATATGAACAGATGGAAAAATATCAATATATCTTTGTTATCAAAAAGCAGTATCATTAAGATGAACATGCTACCAAGAATTCTTTTCCAAATGAACCCTACCTTCACAATTATACCTCAAAGATTTTTTATAGACATGGAAAGAAGCATACCCAGATTTATTTGGTATCCTAAATCTACTAGAATCAAATATGAAAAGCTTATACTTCCTAAATCTAAAGGTGGGTTAGGGTTGTTACCTGATTTTAAATTGTACTACAGTATTATCCAGGCATATAGACTATGTCAAATCTTAAATTATGAATCAAACACAAATGCATGGTCCCCCTTATGGTCTAGAATTTGGTATGAACAAACTAAGACACTTGGGTACAATTCTAGGGCTCTCCTATTCTTAACATTAAACCAAAACTATGTTTATGTTAAGAATTTACATCCACTTATTAAACAAATGGTTTTAACTACTCAAAAGCTCTTTTCATCTGTACAATTATTAAATGCCCTCCTTCTACTGCAGCCTATACACCTTAATCCTAATTTGCTACTAAATAATAAATTGATAAACTTGCAAGAGTATCCCTTAATAAGAGATATTACAGTATGGGAAATTTGTAAATGGAAGGAATGTGATATTACACAATTACGAGCGCAGTTAAATCCCCAAAGAAATATGTAATTATTATGAACTCACTCAAATACCTTGTAAACACTAAATTTCATACTGAAAATTTTCATAAACAAGATACTAGTTTGTCCCAGCTCATTCTAAAAAATCTGTCAAGGGGAAAACAATCTCTGGAGTCTATAAACTTTTAAATGATATAAAACATCAGAATTGTACTTTATTCTCCTCATACTGGTAGAAGAAGAACCCACAAATTTCTGAACAAAATAAAAAAGATGCCATCAAAAGCACGCTCAAATTCAGCCCATTCAAAAAGTTATTCTACACCCAACTTGTGATTAACAATAATCTATACTTTACCCCTCAAAAAATTAGTAAATTTAATAACAAATACTCACCTGAATGTCCTCACTGACAGAAACAACCAGCAGACATTATACATGTTATGTGGGATTATAATAAAGTTCATAACTTATGGTGTTCACTTAGGGCAAGACTAGAGAAAATGGGCTACCAAAAAAGTACTTTATCCTGGGAAACAGTTATACTGCACATAAACATGAATAATCTTCCCAGAGTCTTACAGCATGCCCTCACCACCATATGTTCTCTAGTCAATTCTATATTACAAAAAATTGGACTATTGCAACCCCACTCACATGGGAAGGTTTTAGAAATGTAGCAATCAAATACATTGCCTCCCACAACCTACTATATGTTACTAAGAAACGTAAATATTACCAAGAGTATTGGGAATACTTATTAGGTTTCATTCTCAAGAGGTAAAATTATTAAATCTACAAGGGAAATATGCAATATATGTAAGACAATCAATAAGGATATACTTAGAACCTTTTTAACATTGTCATTTTATAAATATTTGTGTAGAGAAGCTGACTAAAATAACACATACCCTATATAAAGAGGTTTTAGTTTGATTTTCCCTAGTATATGTAATAAATAACTAATGGTACTGTTTTATTCTTCTTATCACTGCAGAATATATGGTTAGTACAAAAACTGGATTTTTGAAGTAACTTCTTTGTATATATTGTATATAGAATGTTCTGTTTTGTTGTATGTGTGTGTATCTTATTGTATAATGTCTTATATGTTGTAACCTAAAAAACTGCAATAAAGACATTTTTGGAAAAAAAAATGAGAGGTCTTAGTTTCTTACTGAGGTCCGTCAGTGAGTTCCTCCATACCTGGGTTCCTACTCTCTTTTGCAACTGTTTCTTCCTTCTGTTGTAGAGTTTGTTAATGGCAGGGGACCACCAGATCACCTTCCTTTTCTTGAAGGATAGCGTTTTGGTTTTGTTGGGGATAGCATGATCCATGCACTCATGTAGGTGCTTGTAGAGTGCATTTGTGTAGGATTCAGCAGTTGTGACTGTATTGACTGTGTTATCCATCTGTAGGGGCATCACAAAGTTAGTCACCTCAGTTTTGAGTAGTGTGAAGTTCGCTTTGGAAATATTTTTTATGATGGTTTCCTTGTGTGGGGGTGGGGTTGGGATGTGGATATCTAGTGTGATTAGTTTATGGTCTTATCTAACAAGCAAGGAGTTGATCTCAGTCATTGAGCACCGGTCACCCATGTTGGTAATGACCAGTTCCAGAATATTGTTGCCGCTGGTGAGGACATTGACAGGTTGATCCAGGGCATTAGAGTTTATAAATTCCAGGAATCGTTGAGCAAGGGGGTTAGTACAAGAGTAGTTTTTGCAGTTTATGTTAGGGTAGTTGAAATCGCCCATTATTATTGTATTTGGTTGGACCCTCATTTTCTCCAATGTCCCCAGGAATGAGGACTGATGGTCCTGGGTCATGGTGGGGGATCTATAACAAGCTACAATTTGGAATGTATTTTTGCCCTGGGTTAGTTACACTAGGATGATTTCAGAGGCATCATGTTTTGCAACTAGCCTGGAGGTGTGGATGTCCTTGATGAATATGGACACACCTCCGCCCTTTGTGTTTCAGTCCGGGTTTTGTGGCTGAAACGTGTGGTATGAATTATACCCTGGTAGTGTTGGGGTGCTATCAGGAGCCTTGAACCAGGTCTCAGTCACTGCACAGATACCAATGTTCTCAATTTCAAGGAGTGCCTCGAGTGAGTGCATTTTGAGGTTTAGACTCCTAGCATTGAGTAGCATTGCCCCCAGTTTTTTGTTACCTGTAGTTCTTATTATGGTGGGTTTATTTTTTAAGCCTTGCCTAAAAAAGGCACTATAGGGGCGGCAAGAGCCTTGGCCAATATCCTGAATCCCAGGGGTGACAGGTGCAGGCCATCTCTGGTGAAGCATCATGGCCTGTCAATCATGTCATCCCAGGCAGACAGATACTGTATCCCCTTTGAATGACACCAGAAGAGTAGCCAATTGTTGAAGTTGATCATCTTATCCTTGTACTATGATATGATTTTTAGTGAATGCAGGATGCTACTCAGGGCTAGGGTCATACTGGGCTAGGGTCATACCTGCCTGAACTACAAGATCAGGGAGCTCTTCCATGTCTCTTTTCATGTAGTCCAGGAAGGTATGTCTCAGGTCATTTACACCAACATGGACTATAGTCTACCAGGTAAGAGATGTAAGGATTTAGCTATAAGACAGTGGAAGTATACACTGTGTACAAACATACCACTGCCCAAACCAAGGCCACAGGGTATTGTAATAATGCCTGTATCTTAGTGAGTCCATAGGTGCAGGTGTTCCAAGGTGTGTACCAGGATATTGCACATGGAGAGATGAGAAGAGTAGGGGATGTGGGTACAGTGGTATTATGCCACCTGACATTTGTCAGCAGACCATCTATCAACTGATGCCATGTGTGTGATCCTCAGGCTGGCAGTTAAATGCAACATCAGTCATCTGGTTTTCTCTTGCAGAGGTTCAGCGAGGTGCTCCAATTGACATGTATGCAAGATATACTACATAACATGGACAGTGTCTGAGTTGGAGAATTGTACCCAAGCATGTTCTATTGACTGTGGTAGTCTAGTTGAGGGATTCATGACATTTGGTGCATACAGGGTGGGGTTTTCTTGCTGTAGCATTCATAACCCAGCTGGCAGACATGTTAGTGAACTGAGTAATCACCTGTAAGCAGCCAAGATGGATACCTGACATCTGCACATCTGTACAGAGGACAGAATGAAATCAGCTAGCCAACAGGTAATGCATTAGGATGAATGTTTTGATAGATAGATGTCTGACACTGATAGGTATGCCATTACTACATGACAGCAGCATTCAATGACATGCCCTATATATATAGTACTCTGCAGTTAATATCCACATATCAGATCAATATCCAGTAGCAAATACTTAATGCACAGCTCACACACCAAGAACAAGATAGTCAGTACTCAGAGTCCAGCTTTGCATGCAGGGGTGTATGGTTCCAGTACTACATTCTGAAATCTACTCTTACTTGGGAAAGCACTGTTAACAGTAGTAACGTAATGATACAATACATGCAAGTATGACTGCATATAACCTGGGATAATACCCATGTATAAAACACATATGAATGGAAAAGATTGTTGTACAAACCATATATACTCAAGTGTCCCACACAATATACTCACATCCCTTGCTACTGTAATGACAACACATAGAAGCATGTTATGTACATGGGATTAAATACACTTATTAAATATATCATTACCCTGCTATTTCATCAGACTTGAATGTGATCAATGGTTACCAGGGCTGAGCCATGCTTAGCAGGTGTAAACATTGCTTAAATATAAATGCTAAGCAGATTTGTGCACTGGTAAATGAACCCTAAACTGTGTAAGTGCCTATTCATTTAACCACATGTTAGCATCACTTACCTTCCCACAAGCCCACACAAACCCACTTAAAGCTGCTCAAAACTGCCTTAACCACTTTGTATCCAACTGTCCTTGTTCTGCCTAGCAACATAATAAACAGCCATTGCAGGTCTTGAACCCAAGACCCTGTACACTATAGTCACAGCAGTTAACCACTAAGTCCCCACAGCTGTGAATATGTTTGTCGTTTTTTTTACCAATATATCTGTCATTACACATACTGAATAATAGTGAACAACTGCTTTGACTTTTACAATTATGTAGGACTTGTTAGTGAAAATAGTGTTGAATCAGTATGTTTTTATATCTAAATATACACGTATCAGATAAATATGGTGGGATACATCTGGGAAGGTATATACAACACTCATGTTTACACATAACAAGGATATATATATATATATATGTACACACACACACACACACACACACACACACACAAATATGTAGATATATGTATACATGTACATACACATATATTTATATATATCTGTATATTGATTTATATATATATATATATATATATATATATATATATATATATATATATATATATATATCAGCCATCAGTTACTGACAGACATCATAAGATCATCATTGTGAAGTACCACAGAAATCACAGTAATGATCCTATGGAATACAGCAGAGATATGACTAATAAACATGGACAGTCTGACACAATCGGGTCTGTCCAGAGGTATACACAGAACTCCTTAGTGCAAGACGTGTAGAGCCTGACAAACTGGTTGTTTACAACCATGTAAATGGGGATATCACAAAAATACTGGAATATATAAGCTCACACAGTTGATGCATTCACACACTTCTGTCTGTCCTAACACATATTAACTGGAGGAACAGAGGTCCCAAGCCCACATACTTCCCACTAGTTAGTGACATACATCCTTACAGCATCTCACTGCTTTGTCAGAAATACACAACCATTATGGTGGCCTGGCAACAGTACATCTGGCAAATATCTGGACATAACATCACATTAAGTAAATACACTGAGCTGCTAGGCATGTCACAAAGCACTGTGCAAACTACAGGCAGACTGCCACAACACTGACCCAAATTTCCTATGGGGAATACACATGTACTGGCAAATATAGCAGGCACTATAGGCATGTAGCAGCACAGAGTAACAGATACCAGTGTGAAAGTACATACCCACAACCAATCTGATCACAGTCACAGTCACATTATGGTAAGCCTAATTAATATTACAGTATATGGACTTTGTGAACAAAACCACCCTCATATGTGCCATTCACACAGTAACCCTACATATACTGGGCCAATACATAGTGTAGTCTGATGCCTGACTGTGGTATGGGACATGTGTCAGTCTGTCCCTACAAACATGTACACTGATAGGGTGCCATAAACTGGAGCAGCATGCAACATCAGATAGAACAGGACCAAGATCAATGACATCTACCACAGTCTGTACACAGGCCAAGTAACATATTCACAATACACACTCTGTCAGCAATCACCATAAGTACACAGACCTTACTACTGTACACACTACAACAGAATGTCCAGGATTTGTCCTCAAATATAAGGCTTACTATACATAACATGTCTAGCAGTCTGAGATCTCACTGGCTTGTTATCAGGTATGATGTCAGTAAATAATGATGTACTGAACATATGCACCTCTTACTGAATGACATATGTACAAAGGGTAACAGACTTGGGGGACAGAGACACAAATACAGGGCCAATATTGACATATTGCTGTGATAAACTGAGAAATGTCCTGGTGTAACAGGGTTTGATGTGACATATCTCTTCTGAGGGATATGAAGTCAATAACTCACATGGATGTCACCATGTACTGACTGCAATCATGAGAGTATGCTACTGCATTTCTAAAGATAGGAAATGTGTGAGTAACACAACACATGTAAGAATCCAAACTCTGGCCAGTCTGCAGATAGCCCTACAGGTGAGAGTTTCCTCAACCATATAACACTGTCATGCCAGATTTTAAATCATGTAGAACAGCCATATCCACACAAACCCTGTTAAACCAACATTACTTCAAATGTAGAATAGCAATGCTTACATTCTGTCCCCATGTCAGGATCATACCCCTCCTGTTTGTTGACCTATCTCCAGAGTGTATGTTGTAAGAGATATTTCAAACTACCCTCTGTGATGCTGTTTGTCAAACACTCACATGAAGTCCTTCTCACACTGAAGCAAAAGGGCCAACACCCACATGAAGTGCTAAGTTATAGGAGTGTGTTTCCATGCAATTGGCTATAGAAATGATACCACAGCAGTTCCACATCCAATTAGCAAGTGGGGGACTGCAATTCATGCACAGGCCATCAGATGATCATAAGCATTACTTACAAAACTTAAGCTGCTGCCTATGCAAAACAGATGTACTTTTCCACATCCACCAGAGAGGGGGAGAGAGAGAGAGAGAGAGAGAGACATAGACAGAGACAGAGACAGTGACAGAAACAGAGACAAAGTAAGAAAGGAAGGGAGTAAGAGCCAAGCATGTTTGTGCATGATACGTGGATGGAGAGTGGTATCTGGGTGTTATAATAGTTGCCTATATTGTTTATTATTCCATACTGTCACATAGTAACAGACGGCTGTACACATTTATGGCTGAGGATCATCTACAACAACTTCTACAGTGCTGAAAACTGTTGGTCTTGTAATGTGGACAATGGGACATATAGGTCCCATACTGCAATGGATCCTGTCATTACACAATCACCCCAACAAGATACTAATGACACAAACACACACTTAGCAGTACTGAGTTTCAAACCCTTGTCTGACTATGTATTGCTATTACAGTGATATACAGTTATTGCACGTGCAACAGAGCTTACATGTTGGAAAGCTGTCCAAAGGTATCTTTGAAGGTGAATGACATCAGCAGCAGTGCTAAAGGAGGGATAAGGGAAGTGTAGTACGTGTGAATGTCCACAAAAGCAGGTGTCAATGAAGACACACACACACACACACACACACACACACACACACACACACACACACACACACACACACACACACACACACACTCTCTCTCTCTCTTAGGGAAACACACACATTATCACAGATGGCAGGATCAGGTTTAGAACTCCTACCTAACTAGTTTGCTACACTACAGGATTACGCAGTTATCACAAGCGCCACAAAGCTTATACAGCTGATATATGGTCAAAGGGTTATTTCAAGGTGAATTACATCAGTAAGCATGCTAAAGTAGGGCAATTGGAGGTGTAGTTATTGTGAATGGCTTCAAAATCATTAATCTCCACACACACACACACACACACACACACACACACACACACACACACACACACACACACACACACACACACACTGTGACATATACTAGGTCCTCAATATAATAATTTAGCAAAACCCACCCCACAATGCATCCTGTTATTATACAATTACAGCAACCTCCTCACAGGATACTGATGATAGACACACACACACTTGCCAGTACAAAGATTCAAACCCCTACTTAGCTATGCATTGCTATTGTAGTGTATTGCATTTATGGCATGTGCCACGGAGCTTATAGGACGGATGTTGTCCCAAGGTACTTCTAATGTGAGGAACATTACCAGCCCTTGTAAATACTGGAATTGGGTGATGTAGTGGGTGAGAGTTCCCAAAAATAATTTTACCCTAAACACACATTTACATTTGCCAGGGGTGAGGTTCAAACCTCTATCTAACAATCTTTATGAACCATTATGTTATACATTTACCACATGCACCACTGACCAGATATGGTTTAGGATTGGCGACAGGTACTTCTAAGGTGGATGATATCTGCAGGACTGCTAAATTCAGGCTCTGAAATGTGTACTTGGTGGAAATGGGACCAATCTCATTGAGGTACACACATAAACACTTGCCACAGATGAGATTCAAACCCATACCTGTGCAGTTACTACTACTACATTGCTCCGCATTTATGACATACACCACGGTGCTTATAAGGATAGACTTTGCCCACAGGGGTATTTCAAGGTGACTGACATCAGCAGGCTTGATAAAGTAAGGCAATTGGAGGTGTAGTGACTTTGAATGGCCTCAGAATCATTAATCACCACACACACACACACACGCACACACACACACACACACATAGTTTTACAGTTGCCATGTATGGAATTAGAACTCCTACCTATCTAGTATGTTACACTATAGCATTTCATCGTTATTGCACATGCCATGGAGCTTATAGGGCTGGCCCTTGTCCAGAGGGGTATTTCAATGTGACTGACATCAGGAGGATTGCTAAAGTAGGGCAATGGGAGGTGTAGTGACAGTGAATGGCCTCAAAATCATTAATCTCTACACACACAGAGAGTTTTACAGTTGCCATGTCTGGGATTAGAAGTCTTACCTAACTAGTTTGTTACACTTTAGCATTACACAGTTACCGCACGCCCCATGGAGTCTATAGGGTTGGCCTTTGTCCAAAGGGGCATTTCAAGGTGACTGACATCAGCAGACTTTAAAGTAGGGCAATGGGAGGTGTAGTGACTGTGAATGGCCTCAAAATCATTAATCGCTACACACAGAGTTTCACAGCTGCCATGTCTGGGATTAGAACTCCTACCTAACTCATAGTTTACACTGCACCATTACACAGTTATCACACATGCCATGGAGATTATGGGGCTGAAAACTGGCCAGAGGGTTATTTCAAGGTCACTGACATCAGCATGAGTGCTAATATGGGCTATGGGAAGGGCAGTGTGTGTGAATGGGCCATAAACCATTCCTCTGGAAACACACACACAACACTCAGTCACACACAACTTTACATTTCACAGGACTGGGTATACAAATGCTAGATGAATACTGATGTGTACTATCATGTTACACAATTACCACAAGCACAACAGACACAATAGGGCTGAGTGCTACCAAAAGCAAATGTCTGCAGTGATTGACATCAGCACATCGTGTGTTATTGGCCAATTGGATGTGTGGTGGGTGGGACAGGCCTCATGATGGCAATCTCTTTGTCACTGTCTGCCACTCTCTTCCCCATATCTCTGTGTGCATATGTTTGACCTATTAGAGTGTGTTGGCCTTGGATATGTGTGAGTATTCCTATCCAGTTTGTGCATAAAGCATGAATAGTGTGCAGTGTGGTGTGTGTGCACAGACATCTGTGACTGACAGATACGTCTACTCCACTGTTATTGTCAGACATGGGCTTCATTTCTCCAAGTGTTGGAGCATGCCCAGTATGACCTTCTGTATTGAGTGTGTGAATCCATTCCAAGTAGGCTGTACTTCAGTGCAGGATTTTGTGTTCTACACCTACAGCTAGCAACCTGTCTCTACAGGATATCTGTAGATAGGTTAACAATATGGAGGCACAATGGGCGAAAGATAGTGGGATACTGTAACTATTATGTCTGTGCTGCTTGTGTTACATAGTTGGTGTTAGCAGAGATATTCAGACATATGTCCTGTTTTACACTGTGATGTATTATGTCATCAACTACTGACAGATATACTTATTTGCTCACAGTTATTGCCTGAAAATTACAAGATGAATGAAGCTGTGTCCAGTATTGTGGTCTGTAGCCTACATATTCTTGCACACTCATGCCATCCTGGAGGGGTAGCTGCAGACACTTGTTGATGGGTCTGTGTAAATGGTCCAGCACCTTGGTACTGTGGTGGCTGAGGATCCCCTGCTTGTACAGCTATCAACATAACAGAATGGCCATATCCTGCTGTGGCCATACCTCTCAGCTGTACAGATTCACCCAGGTTACCCAGAGGCAGGGCTCATATATCTGGTCAGTTCCCCTTCACATTGTGGTTTATGAGCTGGTTTGTAGCCACCCAGGGGTAGTATGGGCTCACATCAGAGTTTCAGACTTCACACACTCCATGGTGTCCATGCTTCTACACCCCCCACTCTGTTATTCTATCCTCTTCCTAACATTATGCGAGTGGTATCTGCGAAGTATCCCTATAGTAGTCCCTTCACCCCAGTGTTATTTAGGGGTTAGTCCACAGTTCACGCAGTAGGATATGGTGGGCATGCTACTGGGATTTGTTGACATGGCCTTGCATTTGTGTTCTGTGGACTGTGTTATGTTGTTAGTTGGGACCCCATGAGATAACATACACTGGCAGTATGGGTGAGGCCTTCGACAGAGGACTGTATGGCATTTGGTAGTGATGCAGGCCATCTGTAGCAGGCCAGTGCATTATGTCACTCCTACAGCCCCAGGCTGCGAGCCACTGGATTCCCCTCAGGTGACAGGGTAAGTGTGCGAGGTGTTAATGGCAATAATTGCTGTCCATATTTATCCATTGTTCTGGATGCTGGCAAGGTGCTGCTTACAGCTAGGGACACACCTGCATTGGACACCACTTCAGCATGCTGCATTCTGTGGGTATTCCCATACAGAAGTGGGGGTCATACTGTACTCATTCCCAACAGTAGGGACATGACCTGTGATAAACCTGTGGATGATGGTGGGGTGAGCGGAGTGCATGTGTGATATGGAAGCTTCTTGCAGCTGACTCACAGATATACCTGGGACATTCCCCTGATGCTGCCTTGTGCAGGGACATAGGCAGTCTCTCATTACTTCATAACTGTGCCTTTTGTGGTCTGCCACTGATTGGCCTTACTACATTAGTATTCCATACTACACACACAACTAATGTGTTGCTAACCTGTATGCACAATTTCAAAGGTTTGTGCAGTTGACAGTTACATTTTATGTACTCTGTCTAGGGTATGTCCACCTGTGTACTGTGTATATGTCTGGGCCCACATTCATGGCATGTCCATCTTTCAGATGGTGACAGATATTGACATCTGAAGAATGAACATGGATGACTGCTGAATTGGGCCTCGCTGTGATGCATTGTGGTTTGTAATGCAGTTGTCAAAACATGGCCCTGTCATTGACAGCACTGGCCATAGGCCACCAGGACACAACCCTTCATGCCTTCATGCTGACCACTTCCACACAATGTACAACACACAATAACTTAACATGCAGAGCCCTGCATATTGTATACATGCAACAATCTATCCTGTAAATGGGGCCAGCTCAGGTAATCTGTGCTCCACTGTTATTACACCCACACATACATGTTACTACATTTCTAGACAGGATTGGGGGGGGGGCACAACTGACAACTGTAAACATTTGCTATGACTGTCCTGATATTTTAGGTACTCTGTTGGCTTCCATTTCATTTTGTATTTTGACCTTTCATGCAGACTGGAGGCATATCAGTTGAGTACAGATCTTAGGCTTTATTGACCTACATTTCAGTTTCAAACTTCTTACCCTACAGAACTAACATACAACTGCCTGACCTGTTGTAGTCTGTCTGTGTAGGTCTGGAGGGGGTCTGTTCTCCATTGCCATTAATTGGAGGCCTTAGAACAGTGTTTCTTTATGGTCATCTACACCTGTCCTGCTGGCTGAGGCTGTTGTTGGGTATGTTAGCCTCACTGACATGCATGTGTGTGTCCTGTGGACACACATTTGGGCCAACACAAGTACTGCAGTGAGATTTGTCACCTTGTCTAGTACTGCCTACTTTGTTGACACCAGTATTTGTTATGGATTTCATGCTGCCCATATAGGTGTCCACTATCTGCTGCCATCCCTTTCAGCCACCCAATTCCCTTGCATGCTCACATCCATACCACAGATACAACTAGCAGAACATAGTACTCCATTCAGCAAGTGATAGAAAGAGTGACCTACCTTGTGGCTGAGCCAGTATTGAGGATGGCGCTGGAGGGCTGACTATGTTGGATGCACATAATACACTCCTTATACATGGTAAAGCACAGATATTGTCATGTTTGGCATCCCTTTTACTGTATGTGTGAGTCAGAGAAAGGTGTCTTTCCCTTGGTTCCTACCGTGTCAGTGTATGTGCTATGCGTTGCCTCTTTGCCAAAGCCTGGGCATACCGGGCATGCCTCCTTCTGCCTACATGGGCAGGCTCAGGTTATTCCTCCTGCGAGTCACATGTTGTTCCTCCTCCTAGTCACTCTGTGCCTGTGCTGGCCTTGGCAATGGTGGGGGGCTGTGTTGCCCTGGCCCATGCTTTTCCTGCTGCTGCTGTTTCCACAGGATCATATTGTGTAGCATGACACATACAATGAAAATTTGTGTACATGTTGCTGGAGAGTACTGCAAGGCTCCACCGGATATGTCTAGTCACTGGAACCATGACTTGAGCATCCCAAACACTCGCTCTATTATGATTCTGGTTTGTGCGTGTGCCTCATTATGGAGTTCTTGTTCGGGTGTGTGTGCATTTCTGATGGGTGTCATCAGACACTCCTCCAGTGCTTAATCAGCAACCCCCACTAGGTGGCCATATGGGATGTCCCCACTGGCAAATGTCTTGTACAGCTGTATCATATGCCAGATGTGGGAGTCATGTTAGCTTCCAGGGCTGCCAGCACACACATTCATTATAATGCCCTGGGCATCGCACACGACCTGGCAGTTGATGGAGTGGAAGCCCTTGCAGTTTATGTAGACCCTACTCCGCTCACCAGTTGGTGCTTTGATGTGTATGTGCGTGCAGTCTATAGCACCCACTTCCTCAGGGTATTCTGCTATTTGGTGGAAGAGACATATTGCTGGTCAACAACTCATGGGTATTGAGGAAATATATCTGCTCACTGGCATGTACTGACATGGCATCCAAGAGCTGGTGGAGTACCCTGGATGCTGATGCCTGTGAGATCCCCATGATATCCCCAGTTGGCCTTTGGAAGGTACCTGTGGCTAGTATTCTTAAGCCTACACATACCTTAGTATCCACTGGGATGGGTTCCCCTCTGTTGGTTCTGTGTGTGAGTCATTGCTGGCACAGCTCAACAATTTGCTGTAGGATGTCCCTGTCCACCCTATAGCGCTCCACTATCTCCAGCTCATGTAGCCCCTGGTAGGTTACCCTGTGTCTGTGCACTCTTCTCCTTCTCCTCACTGTAGGTTGGTCATCAGTATTTTCATCCTCACCACTCTCAGCCTCCTCCATATATTGATGTATGAGAGTGACAGCAGCCCCTATCATTTTGTTAGTCCCCAGCTGTGTACACCAGTGGTGTACAGTTTGTGGGAAAAACCAGATTGAAAGGTGTTTGCATAGTTTATAGTAGTTTGCTGGGCTGGGCTGCTTCCTGTATAATTGGCTGATTCTGATACATTTCACCTGCCAGGTATCCTAGTTCTTCTTGATTGCCTTCCTACTGCTGTTTTCCCTTCCCATTGCCTTCACATTTAAGCCCTGAGGTGTGCTGCTCATACCCAGCGTTCAGATGTGAACATAGCTGCTATTTCCTGTTTTTTTTTTTTTTGTTTGTGTTGTTTAAAACCTGGTACATGGTGCACACATCCATTTAGGCAATGTAAACAATGCTAGGCAGCCTCAGACACCCCCCCGCCGTCCTTAACTGTGATTAGCTAAGGGCAAACACGGGCCACAAAGCTCCAGTAAGCTTACAGCATGCATGACACTCCCCCGTATGAGGTCATCTACCTCTTATACTTATACGATGGTGTTGCTGCACCTACAATGGTTGGGTGCAAGCTAACAGTGAGGGGAAATCTGTGATTCAGTATCAGTCCCCTCATTTGCATACAGCTGACTGCTAATGCATGGTTGCAAAACTGACACTCAGCCTTCCCCCTTAGCAACCAGTATTTCATGGTATTGTTATCTTATGCATGCCATTGACTATTATGGCAGAATGCTGATTTTGGTTTAAAAGCTTATTTCCAACTTTTCTTCTTATTTTTGGGCCAATCTAATTTCCGCACCACTGCCCTATGCTTAAATGGCTGAAATTGGCCAAAAAAAAAATATTTTTTTATAATTTTGCAACTATTTACCATGCTGATGACCTACTACATTGAATACATGCTTTTTTTGGAACTGTCATGCCTCCATTTTGTAATTTGCAGAAATGTATTTGGTTAGTAGCAGAATACATTTCAGCAGGTTACCTTATTCCTGCACAGACACCTGCCTGCTTCCTGGATCGCTAATTCACCTCATTTGCATGGTTTTCACCTGCAAATGGGGTAATTAGCATACAGGAGCTGTGTCCGTACAAGAAAAGTGTAGGAGCGCTCGTGCACGTCACGGGAGATCATTCCTGGATCACTCGTTGGCCATATTGCGTGCAGCAGCTCTTGCACTATTCCTGCACACCATGCAGAGCTTGCTGAATCCTTGGGAGTGTCATACATACAAAGAGACACAAAGTCATAAAATTTCAGAATCTTCAGGCAGAAATGAGACAATGTGGAAGAAGGATACCCAGACAGTTCTAATAGTAGTAGGAGCAATGGGTCTTATAAAAAAGAATTTACAATCGTATTTAGATATGTTACTGTTACATGTAACTCTATACAAATTATAAAAGGAGTCATTACTGGACACATTGTGGGTGCTGTGAAGAGCACTTTTAGCTAACATCAAAGATTGAATCAATACTAATTTCATGAACGTTAATCATACTTTGACTTAGGAATGGGGGTCCATTGCTGTCATGGTATTTGAAACATAAAATACGTGGAAAAATTAAAAGATGATGCTACATTTTAGCAACTATGCTTAAAAGGTCTATAAGGCAGCACCATAGATACTGCTTGTATATCTCTTTCCATGAATTGCACTTAGTCTATTATTCACATTACGTTGAACATTTGCATTAATACTGTGCACCAGCTAATTTCATATAATGCAGTGACATATAAATTTGATGGTCTCTTTGCTCATTTTGAGTGACCTTTGACCTTATGCCATTGTTTTTTGCCATGCTACTCCTACACAATACCACATCCATGAATCTGACTCTGAGTCTCCATATTCACTGAAACATCATTATACTGTACTCGACTTACATTTCAAAATACTCTTTATTGTTACACATTCATACAGGCTAGTTCTGGTGCATACAACAAAGAAAACATACTTTTTATAAGAATATTAAAATGTTTATTGCTACACATATTCATACATGTTAGTTCTGATGTATATGACAAAACATACTTTTTATAAGAATATTACTATGTAATATTTTCTTTAAATGTTATAGAATCTGTTAATGAACTGTGTGATTTATAAAGTAATGTGTGCTAATTTTCTGTTTTAAAATGCCTTCATGATTGCTGGAAAATATTTTTTTTATCACAATAGTTAACCTAATGTAATGAATTAAACATTATCAGACATACGTTAAGGATTTAAAAGGGGTTTATTGATATTCCTCTTTTTTGCCTCCACCCCCATTATCTGCCCTCCTTTTGGCCATTGTCTGATCTGAATCTGTTCTTAATGATCTATTTTATCTTTGCTTTCCTAGGGCTACTCCATCAGGTTTGGACTTCCCTCCCAGTGGCAGTAATCTTTTTATGTATTATTTGTTTTAATTTATGTTTCTATTGCACACATCTCCTTGATATGAAAAAAATAGATGTGCCTTTAAGATCTTTGAGGTATGATACATGAAGATATGACATAAGAGTAGAAGAGATGCTCAATGTGTGCTGAAACATTATGGATTTGCAGCACTACATATCAAAACATTAATCAACACTTTCACTAGAAACACAAATAAATAAACAAAGTCAAACTAAGCAATAAAAATGTGTTGCCATATATTGCCTGCATGCTGTGTTGAACCCCTCCATCAAAGATATTACTTTTACATCCATTAGCATCTAATTTATGAATATTCTTGCAAAATATATAGCTGCATGCTGGAAGAGTAATTACATGTTGTAATCACACTGAAGCAATTCAGGGTGCTGGAAACAGCATTCCAGTAAATGGACTTTAACAGCTAGGATAACTATACAGCTCTTAGATGCTAATTTACTTAAGAATTCCCTTCCTTGCCTAGGTCACTATTTGAATTCACATAATCTGGTCCCTCATTTAGGACTTTATCCCTCAGCAGCACTAAGCAGGCAAAATAGAAGAAACTTATAATATTGTCCACTTTATTTCATGTGTTTCTAAATGTCGGACATTTATTTATCTCAGAACCATTCATAACATAACTTAATGTCATATATATACCTTTCCTGGGTCTTAAGGTAAACATTCTTGTGAGCGTATATAGAAAGTAAAAGTTGCAAGAAAACCCCCGGCAACTAGGAGTTTTCTCTGTGTGATACCTTAAACCTCCTGTAATGGAGACCAATGGGATATATGCAATTGACCCCTTATGGACATCTAGTGTTTCAGCTACATGGATTCTGAATGTCCATGAGTTTTTTACTTTTGAAGTCTTTATGGTAACACTGAGGCCAATAACGCTAATGTTTTAGAACATTTGCCCACCTCAATATATGTTTAATAAAATTTGAAATGTAAAACAATCTTGCTCTAATGACATAATGCAGCTCAATTTTACAATACTTGTACTCCTGGCAAATTTAACTGACAAGGAAATTTCATATCCCAATGAAACAAGGAGAAGATATGAAGGGTTAGTACTGAACTGTGGACTGTTTCATATGTCACACCAATTGCTTATCTAATACCCGATTCTAATGTAAAACTTTGTTTATTTTTTGAGATGTTTATGCAGAAGTCTAAACTAATTTAACATATATTGTAAGCCAGTACCCATGGTCTTCATCTTCAAAGCCATAAAGAACTGGATGCAAATTAGTTTGGATCTACTATTATTATAGGTTTCCCCTCATATGTTCAGTGATCAGCTGATTGTATTATAACTGGCCAAATACAGGTTGATAAAAAAATTATATTCCCCTGTAGACAATACAGTTGAGTTTTAGGCCCTGCAGAATCACTGCATAAGACTGCATTGTGCTTTACTTAGAAGTTGCTTCCTTCCCTGCTGATGTGTAACCATGAAGTAGCTACCTTTAACTTAGCAGAGTAGGGGTGGAATTTACGGCCACATGGGACTGTGCAGGATCTTTCTGCCCTGCAAAATAACATATTTTTGTTTGTGCTAGCTTTGTTAAGTAATTTGTATTCGGATATCAAGTGATCACACATCAAATGGACCCACTTAAAGAGTAATACGTTTATAGGAATGGTTAGAATTTGTCACTGTTTTAGTTCTATCTCCTGTTCTTCCTGTTTGTCCATCAGTCTCACTCCATGAGTTCCAAAATGAAAGATAATTGGCCATGAGCAACTGAAATTCTGAATATTCCCATTCTTGCTTTAAACAGCACTACCTCAACTCTTCCACTCCACTGGAACACATCCTATGGCAACATTGCCATTAAAAAAGCAGTTAAGTACCTCTATCAGTTCATCATCCAGTTCCTTGAAAGTGTGGTTTCACAGAAAAAAAATCTTATTCAAGTGATTCAGGTAAATAAACAGAAACAGGATAAGAAATATAGATGAAAAATGTTCTTTACTTGAATGGAATTCCATAGCCTTGTCCTAGGGATAAGTGTAAATGTGTCAGAGACCAGGGTGACATTTTCCTTAAATTTCCATCCCATAATAATCTGTAAAACTCTTAATTAAACAAAAGATGGGAGATAAGTGAAGTATTATTATTTGGTAAACTTTTTCATGTATAAGGCCTTTTCTGTGTTTTTTTTTATTTACTTGCAACTTATGTTCTTTGTTGTTGAACAAGATCTCACTCTTAAGAATCTTTTGTAGTCTGCATACTGATACATTAAACAAACTTCTTGTAAGCAGTCTTAAATAACACCAAACAACATAATTTTCCAAATAAAGATATAAATTTGTCAATCTTTTAATGAAAATTTTCAAGACTTCAGGGGCAGGAATCACGAAGGCTTGCACGGAGTTCAAGAGTAGCGTAAGACTCCATGCAGCCTTCGCGATCCAGGAACAGCCCTAAAGTCCATGTAAGAGACCAGCTAAAACGTCTCTTACAAGGAGTGGGCGTGGATATGCTAATCACCTCACTTGCAGCCCAAAGGCATGCAAATGAGGTAGATTAGCGATCCACAAAGCCCAAAGCAGCCTGTGTAAGAGCCGTTTTAGCTGCAGAAATGTACTCAGTTGACAACTGAGTACGTTTCCACAAAAAACACAATGGAGCCACGTCAGCTCCAAATAAAGGGTGCATATGTGTCAGGCAGCATGCCAATGGCCAAATATGTGGCCATTGGCAAGGTACCCCAATGCAAATATGAAAAATAAATAATTTTTTTTTGGCGATCGCCGATGTTTAAACGCAGCGCAGCCACGCACAAACAGGCTACGCTGTATAAAACATAAAAATGAAGGTTATAAACCCACAAATGTGGTTTTATGCAATACATGGATTTACAATGCAGGGACCAGCAGACCAAAAACAACATGGCCACCGTTTAGTGGTTGCTAAGGGGGAAGCTGAGTCTAAGACATGTAACTAAGCATTAGTAGGCAATCTGATGTAAATGAGTGTTAGGATACTGAATTCCACTGTCACATAGCAAATGAGCACATTCTGAGTAGTGTAAGAGATACATAAGGGGGAGGAATAGAGTAGGAGATAGGTGACATCACAGGGGGGAATGGTAGAACGAAATGCAGTTGATTGGAGGTCAGTGTTACATGACAGATGTCAGACACATATCATGGAAAGAAGAGTGCCACAACATAAGCATGGGAAAGTCAAGAAATGGAAGGTGTACACTGTTGCTTACACCAAAGTTTCTTGCTGAGCGCGTGCATGCCGCGACACGCCATGAAGCACGAGTAGGGCAATGTGCGCGCGTGTAAGGCAGACTGAGCATGTGAAAGCCTGTTGGGAGACTAGTAAGACTGTTTGCACTAGTGTGCACGCATTTTAACCCGAATAAGCAAATTCTGAACCGTGTAAGCCTATGTGCGCATGTGTAAGGCAGACTGAGCATGTGGGAGCCTGCTGGCAGACGTGTAAGACTGTTTGTGTTGGTGTGCGCGCGTTTTAACCCGAATAAGACGATTGTAAACCATGTAAGCATGTGTGCGCGTGTGTAAGCCACTGTGAGCGTGTTTCTCCTGGTATGCACGTTGCTCCCCCCTGAGGAAACAGAAAGGAAAAAGGAAGCAACAGAATAAGTAGGAAGCTAGCAGTGTAAATAAAACTTTTTGTTTTAAATTTTTTTGAGAGGGGTTTTATGTCTTTTAAAAACTAAATTTTAAAAAATATTTTGGGAAAAGGGGGGGCCTTTTTTTTTTTTAACCCCAGGGTTTCCTTTTCCATCCTTTCAAAACCCCCAAAAAATAAAGGGGGGGGGGGGGGGGGGGGGGGGGGGGGGGGGGGGGGCGGGGGGGGGGGGGGGGGGGGGGGGGGGGAAATAAAAAAATAAAAAAAAAAAAAAAAAACAAAAAAAAAAAAAAAAAAAAAAAAAAAAAAAAAAAAAAAAAAAAAAAAAAAAAAAAAAAAAATAAAAAAAAAAAAAAAAAAAAAAAAACTGGTTGAAAAATTATTTTTTGGACCACTATTAAATTATATTTCCCTCCAATAAATTTATGTCCCCTTTTGGGAAAATAAACCCAAAATTGAAAAAAAATTTAATTTTTTGGCAATCTTTGAGTTTAAAGCAGGGAAAAGACGAAAGGCTTTAAAAACTTAAAGGGTTTTCCCAAAATGGGGTTTTAAATTGCAATAAATTTAAAACAGGGCCCGGCGGGACCAAAAAAACATAGTTTGTGGTTTGTTAAGGGGAACTGATCAAAAAAAGGGCCCCCAAAAAAGAATTTATAGGAATTTGGTTAAATTTTGATTTTTTAATCCTGTTCCCTTTTTCCACATTAAGAAAAAATAAAAGAAATTCCTGAGAATGAAAGAATACATTGGGAAAAGATAAAATATAAACACACCGGGGGGAAATTAAAAAAAGCAGTTATTTATCAGTTTACCTTTTGAAAGTTTTTAAAGAAAAATCTTTTTAAAGGATTCCAAAAAAAACGGGGAAAAGGGTAAGAAATAAGGGAAAAAAAAATGTTCTTACAAAAATTTTTCCCTTTGGGGTTGCGGCATGATTTTCCTTAATTTTTACCCATTTCCTGTAAAATTTTAATTTAAAAACCGTTGGGAAAAATTGAAGATTTTTTGAAAATTTTTCATTTAACCTTTTTGTGTTTTTAAACAATTTAGCTGTTGGAAAAAGGCCCTTTTAAAAACTTTTTTTTGGTCTGCTTTTAACCCCAATTAAACAAACCCTTTGTAAGCATTTTCTTTAAAAAACCCAAAACCTTAATTTTCTGGTATAAATTTGTCCCCTAAGGAAACAAAAAAGGGGGAAAAAGGGAAACAAAATGTAAAAAGTAGGGGGGAATCCTCCCCTGGACCGGGCGGGTAAAAAAATTAAGAACCGGGAAAAATTTTACACGGGGGAATATGTTTACCCACTTAAACCCAAACAGAAAATGAGGTGTTTCTCCAAGAAACACCGGGAAGACAGGAGAAAGCTATTAAATAAAAACCCTTTGAAAAACGGGAACCAGACCCCAAAATTTGGGGGGTATAGCGCATAAGGAAATAGGGCCTTGGGGGGGTTTCCCCAATGCAAATTGAAAAAAACCCACCATTTTTGAGGAGACAAAAGGGTGTTAAAAAAAAAAGGGAAAACCCAAAAAAGGTTTTTTAAAATACGGGAAATTTAAAACAATGAGGGCCCAGAGCCCCCAAAAAAATTTGGACCTTTGCGGGGGAACCCCTTCAAACAGAACCCAACAAGGGAAACCCCAGGGGAAAAAGGTATGTTTGGGCCAAGAAATAGCAACGGTATTAAGAAAACCAAAGGGGGAAAAATGGAATGGGGAATCACGGGGGAAGGTGGGGAAAAAAATGAAATTTCCCTTGGAGGCCATTTTCAGCAATGTCGGTATCAGGGAAAACCCCCCAAAAATGCCCGGGGAAGGTTTGGCCACCAAAGTTTCTTCCAGAAAATGCGGGAATAACCCTGGGGAATGGGTGAAAGACTGACATGTGGCCCGGGGGGAAAAGTGGGGAAAGGGTCTTTTTAACGAAAAGGGTTTCCCCCTTCCTTTCAACTGGGGCATGTGGGACCCCGGGCAAATAAAAATTTTTGTTTTGGTGGCGCCCGGGGAAAAACCAGTTTCCCCAACCTGGCATTTGCGCGGTGAAACCAGGACTTTTCCTGGGGACTTCCCCCGGGAAAAACCCCAGGGGGAAAGAAAAGGTTATGGAACTGGGGGGCCGGGGGCTGATGCCCCCCCTTTAGAACACAATTAACAGGAGAAAAATCCCCCACCCGCACAAAATTTGAAAAGGGGCGGTGTTTCTCTAAAGGGCACGGCCGGGTTTTAACATTGGAAAAATTTAAAAAGTAACTAAACCAAAATGTACCCAAATTGTCATGGGAAATGGCTATTGCTAATTAAATGAATTTCCCAAAACCCCACTGAGGGGGCCCAGAAGGGCGGGGGCCCCCCACCTTTCCCAAAGGGCCATAAGGGCAGAGGCGTTGGACTGGAGGAGGAAAAAAACCCGGGGGCCCCCCAGTGGAAAAAGGGGGGGTTTTGGCCCAAGTATGCCCGGCCTTCCAAAGACCAAGGGATAGAATACACGGCTCAGTGGGGAACCCCGGGAAATGTTTACCTTCTGATCATTTTTTTTTCCCAATCCCCAAAAAATTTTGGAAAAATTGCTTTTCCAAAAGGGGTCCCCGGGAGGGGGTAATAGTGCACCGAAAAGGGGCATAAAAGCACCACCTGGGGGGTAAGGGCCTTTTAAGGGGGGTTCCCCTTTAAATTGCCACATTTAAAGCCCCTAAAAAATTTTTCCTCCCTACCAACCATGTTTCCCAAAATTTTGGGCTTTTGAGATGACCAAATTTCCCAATAATTGGCAAGTTTTGCGGGTTATAAAAGGGACCGGGGTGTGCCACCCTAAAAAGAAAAATGCGGAACCCCTTTGACAATCCCAAAAACCTTGTTAGGGTGGGGGGCCCTTAAAGCCCAGGTTTGGGCTGGCAAACTGGGGGGTTGGGTTACCCACAGTCCCAAATTTTAGGAAAGGTTTCAAAAAACCAAACCCCCACCTCCAAGGACCACAAGGGTGGCCAAAAGCCCCCAAATTTGCCAAAGGCCAAACGGGAAAGGGGTGATGGGGGGCAAACCTCCCCAGTAGGAGGGGGGGTTGATACCCCGGGCCTTCAAAAAGGGCAAGGCTCACAACAGGCCCTAAACCCTGGGTTACCCCTCGGGTTTTCACCTTAAAAACAGGGAAACCAAAATACAAAATGTTTTCAAAATTTGTCAAGGAATAACCAAAACCCCTGGGACCACCAAAAAGGCAGGGAATGCCAGGGTTTTAAGAAAAGGGGAAAAACCCCTGTATTTTATATGCACACAGCCCCTACTTCCAAACCCCCCAAAGGAATGCCCCCTTGGCCTATGTTTGGAATAAGGGGAATATTCAAGCCCCCAAAACCAATTTATTGGGTGACGGGAAAATACCCAGCTAGGGGGGAGCCCCCAAACAGGGGTTAGGAAAAAATTTTAAACCCCAATAAACCAAAACCCAAACCCCCCTCCAAATTTCCCAAAAGGGGAAAGGGTAAGCTCCCCGGGAAAATTTTAAAAACAGCAAATGGGTCTAAATCAAGAGGGAGAATTTTGTACCCCTTCCGGGAAAACCAGAAAAAGGGTAATCAAAACGGATAACACTCCGGACCCCCTCCCTGGCCAGAAAACCCAAAAAAGTAAAAAAGGGTAAAGCAAAATTGAAAATTCCAAAACCCCCATTTTGGAACCAAAAAGGCCCGGGTCCCAGGTCAAAAAGGGCCCAAAACCCCCCCAGAACCTGAAACGGGCATTCCTAACACCCAGGAATCCCCTTGGATTTGGGAACCCCCAAATAAAAACCCCAAACCCATTTTTGCCAAATCCCCGGGGCATCGGGGGCATTTACTACCCTTCCAAAACCATGAAGGAGAAAAAGTTCCTAAATATAAACCAAAATAAAGGAAAATCCACTAAAAGGGGGAAAGGCAAAAAATATGTAAATACAACCATGGGTACAACAAGTTGAAATTGTAACCCCTACGGGTTAAACCCCCCCCAAAGAAACACAGGAAACCCCCAACTCCCCCAAAAAACAAAAAATGTGAAAGCAAAATTTACCCCCCAAACGGGAGGTGGCCCCCTTAAACCCGTCGGTCAAAATATGGGAAAAGGGAACCAACACACCAAAACCCAGCCCAAACTTGGATTATAAACCCAAATAAAACCCAAGACAAAATAAACAAAAAAAAACATTCCCGGGGCCTAATTCCCAAACCACCAAAAAGGGGGCCTCCAAAGGGCAAACAAAAAGGGGAAAACCACAAATTCAAAAAATAGCCAAAATCAACCAAAAGGACCACAAAAGGGGTTGCCAAAAAATTTTACACCCCCCCAAGAAAGAAACCCCAACCCCCCCAAAAAATAAAAATTTAAAATTAGGTGCCCTTTTACCCAAACCAGGCGGGCCCCCCTAAACCAGACTGAAAAAGGGAAAAGGGAAGGGTAACCCCCAACCAAAAACCCATCCCACATAACCAATCAAAATAAAACCCCAAACAATAAAAAGAAAACTTTTCCGGGGTAATTTCCCAAACCCCCCCCAACAGAAAAGAGACAAAGAAAACCCTAAAAAATTTTTGGGGCCATGAACACTGCCCAAAAATTTGAAAACATCCCCCCACCAAAGAAGGAGAAACAAAAAAGTGATCAGTTTAAAAGGTCCCCAACAAAACGGGTGCCCTTCCCAAGGGGAAAGGGGGTCGTCTCCCTTGGGTGTAAAATCCCCTTAACAAAGCCAGGTCCCCCAAAAAGGGATGGCTTGCCACCGGGTTCCCCTGGGCCCCCCTGGAAAAGGGAAAAGGCTTTGACCTCCTGACCTTTGTGGGCCCGGTTGAAAGCCCAACCCACCACCCTAAAAAATAAGTAAAAAAAAAGGGGGGTAAGTTTTAACCAAGGGGCCAAAGGGTTAAAGGGGAATAATGCTGCTCGGGGCCCCCCCAGTTGGGAAACCATGTGCTTTTCCAGGGACAAAAAACCTGTTAACCCCGGGCGCCAAAGGATAAGGTTTACCCCCATAACCCTTATGGCCCCAAAAACCCCCCTGGAAAAACAAAAAAGGGAAAAGGGAAACCAAAAGGGGAAGCCCCCAATGCCAGGAAAACGCAATAGGGGGGCCCCCAGGCCCTCCCCATAGGAAAACTGCTGTCAGTCCCTGTGAAACCCTTACAGCCACACCCACACCAGGAACCCCCAAACCCACCCTTTCCCCAAAACCTGGCCCAAAAAAAAAGGGGTTCCCACCAAAACCCCAAACCAAGGAAACTAAAACAAATTAACCCCCCATGGTGGAAAACCTTAAATTGAAAGGGGAAGGGAAATTAAACCGGGGCCCCCAACCACCAAGTGGACAGAAATGAATGTCCCCCCAAAATTTCCCAAGGTCTAAAATTCCAATTGGAAACCTTTTTAGGGAAAGGATTCAACCTAAAAAAGGGCATTTTTTGGCCCCTTTTCCTGTTTTTCTTTTTGGACCCAAAATCAAAAAGGAAAATTTGCCCAGGGTTTTGCCCCCTATACCTGACACCTGCAGCAGTTAGAAAGACCTCAAAGGTACCTCACCAAGAGGATAAAGGGTCTCAAATATATGTCATATGCTGCCTGGCTGTAGACACCCCAGCTGAATGCAGTCACATACTGCCTACACAGAGGTGTTGTACGCCTGTTGTACAAGGTCATGTCCAACACAGGAGTAATGGACATGCTCCATCCCAGAAAACCCAAAGCCATCGGAGCTGTGAGAGTGAGAGATGTCAGCCTCAACACATAATGAAATAGGATGTGCTGGAGGGACAGATACATAACCCAGAGGCTCCCTACACCCTGGAACAGAATCCCACTCCATGTTAGGCAAAGCCCCTCACTGACACTCTTCAACAGGAATCTTGCCAAGTGGATGGATGATCGTAGATGTACACTGGGGGTCTTCACTGTGTCACGTCCAAGGCACAGTAAAGTAAATCATAAATGGCCATAATATTCGCATAGCAAGGGGTGGCGAAAGCCATACACACTCTGGCTAGGCTTATAAATGCCCTAGGGTGGATAGCCTAGTATGAACCTATGAAGATACAAATTGTACAGGACACTAAGGATAATCACAAGGCTTTCTCAACTGATGGTAGGAACCTTGTTGGGAATTCACGGGTATGCTCTGAATCACTCAAATATTACAAACAACATACCAAACACACACACATATTGCCAACATACAACCTGACAGGTGCAGTGCAAACCCACCCCCCCCAGAATGCAAAATATCTATCCCAGCAGACTGCTGGCCCCCTGACATTGCAGATGCTGAGGTAACAGCCAGCATCTACAAAGCAAAACACACAGCAGCAATGGTATGAGATGGTGTCCTGGGCTGAGTCCAACATGGACTCCAAGAAGAATGGAATGCCAAATCACACTACTGCTCAATGTCAGCCTTACCACAGGATATGTACCCAAAGAGCAGTGTACAACAACAGTGGTCCTTCTCAACAAAGGTGTTGTCTGAATGGATACTGCAAACTACCACCCCAGAATCCTGACAAGCTTGGTCTGCACAGCTATGGAAAGGATCAGCATGTACCTCAGACATAAAGATATTGGGGACCAGCTGACCCCAGACCCTACCCAGTGTGGCTTTCTTAAGTGCAGATCCTGCCCCTTAAACATGTTTGACTCATTTGAAATAGTCATTAAGGCCATTGATGAGGGCAATGTGGTCCACACAGCGTAGCTGGACCTTGCAAAGGCTTCCATACAATACCCCATGTGTTCATTATAGATAGGCTCACCAGCTTAAATATAAACCCCTATGTCAGTAGAGGGGTTGCAAACCAGACCAAGGACAGAACTGACATGGTCAGACATGCTGCTGTCATGTCAGACTACAAACCAGATATAACTGGCATCCCACAAGGCTTGGTCCTGGGACCTCCCTCGTTTAGTATATATGTCCCATAGGTACAGGCCAACATGGAAGGACTGTGTCTGAACATGTTTGCAGAGGACTACAAACTGGCCACCATATCTGACCCTCCAGCTGACACAAGCATCCCACAAAAGGGCCACATAGAAACAGACAATTGGTGCCATAGCCATGTCTGCAAGCTAATTGCAGAAAAGTGTATAGTCAACCCCTGTGGATATACAGTAAGTGCCCACCAATTACCACATAGGTGTTAACCCATTAAGTAATTAACATGTAATGAGAGACCTGGGGACACAAGTTGATAGATATCCTGCATTGGACAAGCATGTGGCTGTAGTGGTTACAGAAACATAACATATACACACCTATCATGAAGGTTGTCCGATCTAGATAAGGGGAGGTCATTGTGGCTCTGCAGTCATCCTTCATCAGCGTTACAATTGACTACAATAGACCCTGTGGGATGTACCTCAGCAGACACCTCCATCAACTGTAAAGTCCCCAAAAGTACCTCACCAGGAGTATCAAAGAGCTTGAACAGATGCCATGTGTTGCCAGATTAAACAAACTGCAGCTCTACACACTGCCATACTGCCCACCCAGAGGCAAGCTCTGCCTGATGTATAAAGCCATGTCAAAGCTGGAATCAATGAACATGCTGCACCTTGTACAATCTGAATGGCAGTGAGCTATGCACATGAGAGACCTGAACCCCAGCACTGACATACATAGGACAAGCTGTACTGAATGATCCATAACACAGAAGCCACCCCCACTCATGAGTAAACTCCCAGAACAGGTTAGCCAGAGAGTCACTCATCGACTCTCCTCAAGAGGAATCTTGATGAGTGGATGGGAGATGGTAGGTTTACCTAGGTATCACTGTTTTGTCACGGGTAGACGGAGGCACAGTATACTAACCATGACATATGTCATGGCAAACTCCACTTACAATGTGTGTTGAAGGACAAACACACTCTCCGACTAGCATTAGAAATGGCCTAGGGCACATCGCTAGTGTTTGCCAATGTACACCTATGTTGTGGAATACACTACCAATGTTGGAAAAGCCTGGTTTAAGTAGTTCATATCTGAACATAATGCAACATGGTCAGATATGCACAACTTCCCCTAACCAGGCTGTTGTGCTCACTATGAAAATGTAAAGCAGTGATAGGACTAAAGGCTAGGATACTGTCCACCACAGTGAAAGTACTGAACCAGTACACTACACAGTACTACAGTGTTAGGTCAGTATGAAAGGATGTTGACAACTGTATGCAAAGTATCCCATGCAAACCCTGCAGGCAGAGTATAATCCCTGTTGTGTTCAGACACAAAGCAGTTGGACAGTAACTACACAACATGACACACAACACACAACCATAAACGTGAGATATTGTTGAAGTTCACACTCATCCACAAATGTGGTGGGCTGCAGAGTTCAACATATGGAAAGCTCACACTGGGCATGCTCGCACACTTCGATAAATGAGACATATGTCAGACAACATGCCATGGGAAGCCTGAACTGGGCATGCTCACACACTTAGGCCAAATCTCAGTTTAGCAGTTGGCCACACATATCTGGTATTTGTACATGTTATTCCAGGAAACAACCACATTACAGCAATCTGCCCAGTGCACATAGTTAAATGACTACAGAGACATACGTGATATAGTGGATCCCTCCCATATTCAAACATCTTCCACAGATACACAAGTTGTTCATAGAAACAGGGAATGCTATGGCAATAAAGACCTGCAAACAGTCTATTAGCAACAAATATTGTGCATCTGACAATTAAACATATGGGTGTAGAGGTCAACACTAGGCTGTTTGCCATAGGGAATGACAGCTTAGCCAGAGTGTGCTTGGCGTCTGCCTCCCCAGTACAGTAGGCTACTGTGCCACTGTAAAGTAGGTCACATAAGGCACCGTGTGAGGCTAGTGTGCTGTGCCTCTGTCAAGCAGGGACACAGTGGAGATCCCAGGGTTGAATTTGCTAAGCCACATCCATGTTGTTGGTGTGTGCTGGAAGAGGGTTGCTGAGGACCTCTAACAGTAAGTGGGCGTCAATAACAGACTGAGGGGAGCCTTATCTGCATTGTCTGGACAATTTCACTGTCAACACTTTGTCGTGATGATTATGAGGGATTGAAGTGTCATGCCAGTACTGTTCAGAGATGTCCTCCGTCTGTGGGCTACTGCTCTGCAATGTATTAGCTCACTCTGTCTGTTGGACAGCTCATATATGGCTGGTGTACACCTGACAGGTGTCCTGTTGTGGAGCAGTCATGGGTATATTTGGGATAGCATTGATCAATGCAAACCTTCCACATGCTCATAGAATGCAATTGTCAAGGATTATGCAGAGTGGCCTGTATACTCCCCCAACATGGGTCCTTTGAAGTCTTCCACCCCAGTCTTCACAAGTGTAAAGTCTGCTTTTGATAAATACACTTTGATTGCAGTGACAACCTTGCCTGGGGGTGGGGATGGGATATGGATGTCCAGGGAAAGGTGGGTATGGTCAGATATCAACAATGGTAGTCTAGCTCTGGTGTGGAACATGAGTACCCATGTTGCAGATGGTCAGGTGCAATATGTATTCCCCCTTGTGGCTATGGTGAGTGGTTCTGCCATAGCACATGGACTCACAATTTGTAGTGGCTGTAGGATAATGTTGTAGAGGCCTGAGTAGTTCCCACACACAACATACCTGTACCTGACATTAACAACTGGAATGGCGTATGTGAATACCTGCATATCTTGGCACTGTTCCCAGGGAAGCAAAGCATGTGTCCTGGATGTGGGAGGGGTGGTCTGAACTGGTTGTGCTGTGTGTTACAGGTCCTGTGGTCACGAAGTATGGTATAGAACAAAAAATGCCAGTGCGATGTGCATATCTGACCCTGAAGTAGGTGGCTGCAAATGCATATATATGCTATCTCCCACCTGACAGGTAGTACTAGATGTACATACCTCTGTAGAAATAATGATGTCAGCACCCTATAAATACTGCAGGTGCAAAACAAATGTCCAGTAATTCGGATAGTGTCTTCTGCTAATGCGTTTTCTTCAAATGTCATAATATCGTTAGGTAGGGGTTTGAATCCTGCAAATGCTCAGTGTGTGGGTGAGCGGGGTTGGTGTGTGTGCAAGTCTGTGTGAGGGAAATGTCCCTTTTGGCGACTGGGAAAACACACTACAGGATGCACATTCCCCTTTCTAAACACTGATGATGTCATCACCCTATAAGTACAGAAGGAGAAGGGAAACCTCCCAGTAATGCGAATAGCACTCTCTGTTAATGCATCCATTTTGAGTGTCATGTAACATACTTAAGTAGGGGTTTGAATCCTACAAATGCTCAGTGTGTGTGGAGGGGGGTTAGTGTGTTTGCAATTCTGTATGAAAGAAATGTCCCTTTTGGCAACTAGGAGAACACACAACAGGATGCACATTCCCCTTTCTAAACACTGATGATGTCAGCACCGTATAAGTATAGCAGGAGAAGGGAAACCCCCCAGTAATGCGAATAGCGCACTCCTCTAATGCGTCCATTTTGAGTGTCATAACATAGTTAGATAGAGATTTGAATCCTGCAAATGGTAAGTGTGTGTGTGTGTGGAAAGGTGGAAGTAAGGTGTGTGTAATTATATGTGTGAGAGAACTGACCCTTTTACCAACCAGTACAACACACCAGCTGCTGCATATTCCAATCTCTACACAGAGATGATGTCAGCACCCTACAAGTACAGCGGAAGAGGGCAAATCTCCCAGTAATGCAAATAGCACGCTCTGCTACTGCATCTCTCACTACTGTCATAGCACAGTTAGTTATGGCTTTGAATTCCACACATGCCACGTGTGTTTTTGTCACACAGAATGCCCATATGTGTGGGTTGTTGTTCACAATAATGCATGACATCGATTAAACCAGTAATGGCAATGGACACAGATGAAGTATGTGTGTGCCAAATACACATATGTACCTGTGACCTTCAATAGTTCCCATGTCTGACGCCTGCCACATGTGAATGCATGGTATTTTCACTGGATAACATTATGACTGTGGTCTTCTGTGCGGGTGCAGCATGTGGTATGTGTATATACAGTGTGAGATATATATGGTATCATCCTAGCAGTGAGGGATACGCATCTGGTCTGGGGCATATAGTCTACATGTTGTTGATGAACAGGTGCTGCATGTTTTCACCTGTTGTGGAAGTGGTAACAAGTTGTTCCATAGCAAAGAATTGACTACATGCTAGGAACTTTTCAGCTAGGGTGTTGTAGCTACAGTAATTCATCAGCATTCAGTAATACGTCAGCATTCCTGGTGAGGGTATGATGCCAACCAAGGTCAGGGTCATACCAGCCTGTGCCACATGCTCAGAGAGCCCTTACATGTTCCCTATCATGTAGTCCAGGGAGGTACATCACAGGTCAGCCATAGTGGCATGGACAATGACTGAGTCATATGTGTCCATGCCTCTGACTGACCTGTATGCTTGTGTTATGTGGTGGACCATAGTGCCCCACAGGCATATCACTGTGACCTTCACCTTGTCCAGCCTGGTGAGCAGGACCTCACTGTACCAGACAATGAAGGTACCTAACACAACTGTAGCAGGTGTGTTGTCTAGCCATACAGGCTGTGACTGTTTGGCACACAGGATTTGTTTGCTATGTGTTGCATGTGCTGTGTTCTGGCTTAATGTATGCCTGTGTGCCAGCTGCAGAGGTGTCTGCTGCTCAGGCAGGATGCTATTCTGAGGCTCCACAAATGGTCCAGTGTGTTCACGTGTTTGGATTGCTGTCAGTGTAGGTCTACATCAGACTGGTATTGTAGTCACTGTAGTATTTCATGCCACCTGATAGGTTATGCCAGTACTGGGTTCAGAGTGCTTAGTCCCTAGTTTGGCTATGTGGTTGCATCTCATACATGTGTTGTACGTCCATGTGTAGGGGAGAGGGTTGACTGTGTACATGTGGCAGCTGTGACATTGCCACATGACCCACATATTCCGCAACTGTACCATAGAGGTGACTGACAAGTGACCTTTGCACATGCTACCATAGTATAGTGATTGCCATGGTGATTAACAGCACATAGGGCCAATGGGGAACAAGGTACATAGGTTCATAGGTTCATAGGTTCATACTAGGCTATCTGCCCTAGGGCATTTATAAGCCTAGCCAGAATGTGTATGGCTTTCTCCACCCATTTTAAATTTATTTTGCTATGCCCTTTTCCGAGGTTAGTATACTGTGCCTCTGTCTAACAGTGACACAGAAGTGATACCCGGGGTAAACCTACAATCTCCCATCCACTCATCAAGATTCTTCTTGAAGAGAGTCAATTAGGGACTCTGCCTAACCTGGACTGGGATTTTATTCCAGAGTGAAGGGAGCCTCTGGGTTATGAATCTGTCCCTCCAGCATGTCCTATTTATTTCAGTGCTGAGGTTCAAGTCTCGAGTCGTGGCTTCGGTGGGATTTGGATATTCTGAGGTGCAGCATGTCCATTAATTCCGGGTTGGACATGGCTTTATACGTCAGGCACAGATCGCCTCTGAACAGGCGGTATGCCACTGAGTAGAGCTGGAGTTTCTTTAACCGGGCAGCATATGGCATCTGTTTGAGTCCTTTGATCCTCTTGATGAGGTACTTTTGGGGTCTTTCCAGTTGCTGCAGGTGTCTGGTAAGGTACATCCCAACAGGGGCATTGTACTCAATTATGGGCCTGATGAGGGATGAGTAAAGAGGCAGGATGACCTCCCCTGATCTATATGTGAATCCCTTCATGATGAGGTGGGCTATATAAAATGTTTTCTAACCACTTTGGCCATGTGGTTGTCAAATGGGAGATTGCTATCAACCTGGGTCCCCAGGTCCCTAATTACTTCTTCTGTACTTAATGGATTACCACCTATGTGGTAATTTGTGGGCACTTTGTTTTTGCCAAAGGGGATGACTATACACTTTTTGGCATTTAGCTTGAGGCCATGGCTCTAGCACCAGTTGTCTGTTTCTATGAGGCCCTTTTGGAGGATGCTTGTGTCGGCTGGAGAGTCGATTATGGCGCCCAGTTTGCAGTCATCTGCGAACTTGGTCAGCCACAGTCTTTCCCTGTTGGTCTGTACCTCTGAGAAATATATACCGAACAAGAGAGGTCCCAGGACTGAGCCTTTTGGGACACAACTTGTAACTGGTTTGGAGTCTGACATGGCTCCAGCAATTCTAACCATGTGGGTTCTGTCCTTGAGCCAGTTTGCAATCCATCTATTGACATAGGGGTTTATATTTAAGCTGGTGAGCTTCTCTATAATGCCCGAGTGGGGTATTGTATCGAAGGCTTTTGTGAGGTCCAGGTAGGCTGTGTGGACCACCTTCCCCTCGTCAATGGCCTTGGTGACTGTTTCAAAGAAATCAACCAGGTTTGAGAGGCAGGATCTGCCCTTAACAAAGCCGAACTGGGTAGGATCCAGTGTCTGTAGGTCCCCAATATCTTTATTTATGAGGTCCATGATGATCCTTTCCATAGCTTTGCAGACCAAGCTAGTCAGGCTTATGGGGTGATAGTTTCCAGGATCCGTTGAGGCACCACCTTTATGGAGAGGGACCACTGTTGCTGTACGCCACTCTTTGGGCACATATCCTGTAGTAAGGCTGAGATTGAACAGTAGTTTTATGTTTGGGTTTAGCTCTTCTTGGAGTTCATGTAGGACACAGCCCGGGACACTGTCTGGTCCCATTGATGCTGTGTTTTTTGCTTTGGAGACGGCAGCTCTTACCTGAGCATCTGAGATGTCAGGGGGGCAGCACTCTGCTGGGATAGATATTTGCCCTTTTGGTGTGGAGGGGGAGAGAAGTTTGCGCTGAACCTGTCAGCTAGGATGTTAGCAATGTCTGTGGGTTCGGTGTTTCTTTTGTCATTTTGGACTAATTCTGAGCATATCTGGGAATTACCACCCAGGTTCCTAACATAACTAAAGAAAGCCTTGTGATTATCCTTAGTGTCCTGTGCAATTTCCTCTCGAAGCTGGCCTTAGACAATTTTATGAGTGCCCGTAGTTTTTTGCTAATACTGATCAGTGATGCCTTCCCTTTTTGGGATTTTGCTCTATCAGTTAGTAGCTTCCTCCTTCTATTGTATAGTTTGTTTATGGCTAGGGTCCATCAGACAGGACGTCTGCCTTTGGAGGATTGGGTCTTGGTTTTATTTGGGATCGCATGATCCATGCATTCCTGAAGGTGTCCATAGAATGCGTTTATAGAGGATTCTGCGGTCTGGGCCGTATTTTTCACAGGCCCGGGGGCTTTGAAGGATTCCACCTCAGTTTTGAGGAGTGTGAATTTGTTTTATAGAAGTTTTTCACTGTGGTTTTCTGGGAAGGGGGTGGGGTCTGGATGTGAATATCCAGTGAGATTAGTTTATGGTCTGATCTTACCAGTGAGGGATACACTTCTGGTCTGGAGCATAGAGTCCCCATGTTGGTGATGATCAGGTCCAGTATGTTTTCCCCTCTTGTGGGAGTAGTAACAAGCTGTTCCATAGCATTTGAGTTTATAAATTCTAGGTACCTTTGGGCTAGGGTGTTGGAGCTAGAGTAATGCTCCCAGTCTATGTTTGGGTAGTTGAAGTCACCCAATATAATGGTGCTTGGAGAGACCTTCATATTTTCCAGTGTTCTCAGGAAGGCCGAGTGGGGTTCCTGGGTTTGGGAGGGTGGTCTGTAGCAGGCTATAACCTGGAAGGCAGTTTTACCCACTGTTAGTTGCACATGGATAGTCTCTGATGCTTTGTGCTTTGCCACCAACCTGGAGGTGTGGGTATCTTTGATGAATATCGATACTCCCCCTCCTTTAGTGGTTCGGTCCAAGTATTGGGGCCGAAAAGCATGGTATGAGGTATAACCTGGTAGTGCTGGGGTGCTCTCTGTAGCCCTGAACCAGGTATCTGTTACTGCACAGATATCAATGTTCTACATGCTAAGGAGAGTTTTGAGTGCATGCATCTTGAGGTTTAGACTTCTGGCGTTGAGTAGCATTACTCTTATTCTTATCCCTTGTGATACCTATGGAGGTGGGTTTGTCCTTTGAGCCTTGCCTAAAAAAGCCACTATGGGGGTAGCAAGAGCCTTTGCCAATATCCGAAAGCCCAGGGGAGACAGGTGCAAGCCGTCCCTTGTGAAGCAGGTGGTTCAACAGAAGGTGAGTATGTGAGGGTGTAGTGCCTGTGATTAGTTAGCACTGGCATATATGACTGCTCACGTGGACAAATGCCAGGTAAGTCATATGCAATGTGTCACAGGCAATGTACATATGAACAGGGCAAACAGTGATGTTCTGTCAAGTGAGACATGGACATACATATAGTAAGCTATGCAGATGTCACTAGGAGTCCACAGAAGCTCTGTAACTCTGCATTGCAGGTGGGATCAGTGTTCCAGGGTAACTGCAAGCAAACATGCATGCAAACAAAGCTACAGTAAGCAGGGCTGCATGTAGTCCATTGTACAACAAACAAGCTGTACCACTTCCAGTAGGTAACAGTACAAATATGCAGGTACTATACACATGTACATGGAAGTACACAGGTCAGATGGCTAGGGTCCAGTCTCAGCGCACACAAGTGTACAGACCATGTACCGTCAGGATGTACAATAACTGGATGGAAACCCACGTGCTCATACCTGCAGTAATACACATGTCAAATAACAGACATTGAGCCTTCCCTCAGTGGTTCCATACTTAGTAGGAAGTATGCTACCAGGCCTGCCACCACAGTATCCCTGACATGTATGGGGACTCTCCCTCCTGTGACAGTTAGTTTTGTGTGTTGGGGCTGTCTAGCATGGTATGAGATTTGAGCTTGCAGTGCTAGGGTACTCCTGTGTGTCCTGTACCAATCGTGTAGTACTGCACACATATCAACATCCTCAAACATCAGCATTGCAGAGTCCAGTGTGGGCAACATGCCACTTGCAGTTTACATGTCCACCATTGCGTATCAATACTTTCATTACCTTATCCCCTGTGCTACCTATGTATGTAGCCTTCTGTTGACATCCTTACCACCAGTATGCCAACATGTGCAGATGATACACTATGGTACTTACCATGGGTGTAGACAACAGTAAATGACAATCAAACCCTTACTGCATCAGGCATGCTGGGATATACCCACAATTATATCAGCACACAGTACTGTTAACAACATGATACTATTACTACATGTCTATGTAGTCACCCTGTGCATCAGCAACATGTTAACCTGTACCTGCACTGATGTTACAGATTGCAGGAGGTGGCACAGTTTCATCATATGCACAGGGTGTGACCTTGGTATGCCTGAGTCAGCCACCGATACCACAAATTGACATGTATGTGTATGTGTGTTGGTGAGGGACAGCAGTACAAGGTGGGGCAATGTTGATGCAGTGCGTGCATGTATGCGGTAGCCCTAGGTGTTGTCAATTCGCATGTGTGTATGGATGCACACAGTTCCACCTCATGGCTGCCATATACTGGTGTTTATGGACAGCCACAGACTGTACCTGCCAGGTCATACAGATCAGTGTCTCTGGCCATGGACATGGTACCTGTGCCTTGCAGGGGTGCTACAGACCATATCCGGTACCAACCCAGACTGGGTACTGTCATCAGAAGCAGGTGTTCATTGACTGGACACAGATCCCTGTCAGGCCAGGCCAGAGCCACTTGCACGTGGTCTCCTGGGGAAGTCTGATGACAGCACAGACCCAGCATTGCTGGGGCTGCTGCTGGCACTATGGGGCGCCCTTTGTCATCTCGCGACTGCCAGCTGCTGCTGTTGCTGGCATATGCCCACATCGATGCCTCAACCGTCCACCATCACCCTAGCTCATGGACATGCAGTTGTGGAACCGGCCTAATATGTCCCCACAATGTCTGTCTATGACATCAGTGAAATTATGGATGGCAGCCGCAATGTCACGCATACTGTCAGTCATGGCTGTGCGACATGCTGTCAGCTCCCTCAGACCCTGTCTGGTGTACCATTCCATACGTGACTGTGCCTGCATGACAGCCCAAAACATAGCTGAGGTTGTAAGACCTCTGTGGGCACATCTGACAGGGGCAGTACACCCATGGATGCTCCCACGAGAACCCCTGGACATCTGTCTGTGAGGTACCATCTCAGGGCCATGCCCATGGCTGCTGTGTGGGGAAGCATGTGCCACAGATACCACATTACCCTGGTCAATGCCCACTGTATCCTGTCCATCACCTAGGGACATTGGTGACAAAAGGTGTATTGGCAGGATAACTGTGCGCATTGATGGGGTTGACAGCTGTGTACTGTCAATTGGCTGACCAATGACGGACCCAGGCATACCTTCCTGTGCCATTACACAGATGTCATCATTAACAGTACCCACGGCACCTGATTCAGGTTCCCTGCTGCATGACACCAGAGCAGCACCAGAACCTGTGGGAGGGAAACAGGAAACACAGTTTACAATGTCTACACAATATTACCAGTGATGCACACATCCACACATGCACAGGTCCACACATGCGCACATGCAGAGGTGCACACATGCACACATGCACACATGCACACGTGCACATGTGCACACATGCACAGGTGCACACATGCACACATGCACAGGTGCACACATGCACACAGTTGCACACATGCACACATGCAAACAGTTGCACACATGCACACATGCACACAGTTGCACACAGTTGCACACAGTTGCACACTACTCAGTATGCGAGATATCAACACACAGACACAGACACACCTGCATGCATACACAGAGCACAACTCAGTGAGTCTAATATTACTATTACTATCAAGACTATTAAAGGTATTGATAAAACACACTCACCAGCATGGATAGGCTGCATTGCTGTTACACCGGAGGGACCTGCAGAAGTGAGGAAACTAATGTCACTGGGCACAACTGTGCCATTGTTACTGAGTATGATACAGGTCAGTAGTACAACAGTCGCCTTTCACAGGTCAGCTGCTGATATTGAGAATATCACACTTGCACATTAAATACTATGATGACAGCTACAAACCAAGGACACACCTCACACATGCCTTAACTACCAGTGTACACAACAGTCAACTATACATATGGCATATTACCTGCACGCTCATAGTCTTGCTGCTGCGTGGCTCCAGCCTCCATCATAATGCATGTCTGCTGCTGTTGTTGTTGTTGGCGGGCTGGAGCCACAACACTTAGGAGTAGTCCCTCCAGTCTGGTGAGTGGGGGATGTGTAACCACCCCACCACCTGTGGCAACCTGCTGCCTGTGGATATCCGACGCATGCTGACGGACATTTCTGATTAAATCACTGCAGTGATGTCGTACCTGCTCATATGTCCTATTATGCATGCCTATGTCATTTACCTGATGGACCAGGTCTTGCCAAAATGCAGCCCTCTCCTGCTGATTCTGGCTGGTGCGGGAAAAGAGTATTGAATAATCCCGCACCATGCTCTACTCATCCTCAGCGGCTGAGTAAGCTGGATTGCGCTGGTGAGTCATGGTTCTGAAAAAGGAAATAACATGATATCAGCAAAATATGTCAGCAGAATTTGGCACACATACTACACATGCTACTCTACTGTTGTGATACAACATATATCACATATATAGCATCTGTCTGTCTATTGGTGGATACACATGTAAATGGCCAGGTATCAGTGCTCAGCCAACAACTGTGCAACAGTACCTGGCACACTCCATATGACATACTACCAAACCCCAGCAGTCAAAACACTGATTCAGGTCCAAAGCACCTCCTCACTCTGGGGGTTTGTATCGAGGTACTGTATGGGGTACATCATCATCTACTTTGAGCTGACCACAAACTAATTGCCCTGGATATACATATCCCACCTCCACCACCTGCACAAATGACTATAGTGAATAACATTTCAAATGCAAACTTTACACTTTGTAACAGTGACATGGTATCCTTTCAGCCCACTAGGCCAGTGGAAGACACAACCCAGAATGCTGACCGCTTCACAAATTATTTCTACGGACATCTCCGAGAATGCATGGATCATGCAATCCCATATAAGACCAAGACACTCTCCAAAAAGGGACAGCATCCTGTTTGGTGGACCCCAGCCATAGACAGATTGTATAACAAAAGATGGAAGCTACTGCAAGACAGAGCATAATTCCATAAAGGGAAGGCATGTCAGATCAGCACTAGTAAGGAGCTATTTTCTCTCATACAAACATCCATGGGCAACTTTGAGAGGGAAATCAGCAGAGACACTACAGATCACCACAAGGCCTTCTTCAGTTATGTTAGCAACCTGGTCAGAAACCCTCCACTATGCTCATAGTTAGTACACAACAACAAATAATTCCCTGAACCCACAGATATTGGCAACATTGTGGCAGACAGGTTCAGTGCAGGTTTCCCCCCTCCCTCTCCCCCAAAATAAGACATACTTATCCCAGCTGACTGTAACCTCCCTGTCATCACAGATGTCCAGGTGAGAGCTGCCCTCAGGAAAGCAGGATACACAACATGAATGGGACCTGATGGTATCCCCGGTTGCATGCTACATGAACACCAAGAGGAGCTAAACACACATATAGAAGTGCTATGTAACACTAGCCTGACTACAGGATATGTACCTGTACACTGGCGCACAGCAGCAGTGGTTCCACTACACGAAGGAGGCACCTCTACATACCAATACAATACAACACAATACAATACATTACAATACAATACAATACAATATGCTATTGCCCCTGGGACTACAGCAGCATACTGTTCTACTACCATGACCATTGTGACACGTGATGTGATGGTACCTGCTGCTGTCAAGCAGTTACACAGGGTGACTCATATGGCATCTTACCTATCTGACTAACATTCAGCAGGGGTATGTGTGACATGTACTCATGGGGAGTCTTGCTTCTTAACGCTGTGTGGTTTATTGCAGGGTATGTCTTATTTGTGGGTAAGAACCTGTACCTCCACCATGTGCTCTCTATTGCATTGTCATGGACGACACACAGCGGTCATTTAGGTTGTGGATGGTGTGTGGTGTTACTATAGTTGTTGGACATCTTTCATGGGTGAGACTTAAGTATGTAAATCCAGGAGTGGTAACCTTTATGTGGGTAGTATGTGTGTACTCTGTGGTGTTGTCAGTCACTGTGCATTGGTAATGTATTTGAGTGCATTGTCACAGTGTTGTACATGTCACTGTGTCCTTCTCCATATCTGTAGCTGTCATGTGAGGTACATACCGTGGCAGCCATTATGTGGTGTGGAGGGGTACACTGACCTACATGTCCATAGCTGACACACCATGTCTGCTGACACATACCATGTGCAGGTATTCCAGGAATAGTGTGCCACTGTGATTATCATTGGGGGGACTATTGTACACATTTATGACAATGTTCACCCCTGACACATGCAGTGGTGGGCAGCCAATCACATATCTGGTGGTTACTGGTGTAGGTGATTTGAAATGGGGTATGGTACTCCAGTTTTGACACTGGTGTTCACCTCATGCCTTTGTCACCAGGCACCTGTTGCAATACATCTGTACACATGTGCCTCACTCAGAATATATATACATCTCTCTCTCTCTCTCTCTCTCTATATATATATATATATATATATATGTATATAGATATATCTATATGTATATATATATATATATATATATATATATATATATATATATATATGTCTGTATACATATACACATACATATATATTGATGTACATATATTGCTATAGATATGGAGAGAGGGGTGGTGTGTGACAGAGAGGGGGTGAGAGTGACAGAGGGGGTGGGACAGGGGGAGTGTGAGATCGTCATATACAGTCATACCTGTAGATAGTCAGATCTGTCTGTCTATGTATATGTATCTACATATATCTATATCTGTATGTGTGTATTACATATATATGTACATATTCTATCTATCTACATCTGTCTATGTATTCCTACATCTCTCTCTCTATGTATGTATACATATATGCATATTATATATATATATATATATATATATATATATATATATATATATATATATATATATATATATATATATATATATATATATATACATGCATACATATATTGACATACATACATATCCATATGATAGATAGGTATGTCAACATGTTTGTTTACAAAACTGTATACACACACTAACATACTGCTAAACATACATAACTGTGAAACCTACTTTGTACATTGCAATACAACCTACATTCAACCTACATTGATATGTGCACATAGATGCTCTCACATACATATGTATGTACAGCCTTCACTGATAGTTGCTGTATGTCCCCTGCCCTTTGCACATCTTCATATACATATGGATACAGACCAATGACACATATGGAGGGTTCACATTATGTAGACTTTTATAGTATTACTTTACAATACCTGTGTTTGTCACAGCTGCTTGTGTTGCCATCTGGTTTTGTGTCCTGCTGCTCCACTTGCCAGTTGTCAGCTTTCAAGTGGTTGTTGCTGACCGGTTTTGTTTGTGTATGTTTAATGTTTTTTTCTCTGTCTCTCTCTGTCTCTCTCTCTCTCTCTGTCTCTCCCTACCTCCACAGGGTGCAATGAAAGTATTGCATGTGTGGACTGGGAGTACAGCATGCTTTTGTAGGTATCTGCATATGTCCATGTGATGACCTCTGCACCAATTGTTAGCCAGCATTTGCTAATTGCGTGCAGCCAGTTATGTACTGATTGTAGTTCTCACTGTGATTTCAGGACAGTGCTATAAAAAGGTATGTGAGATAGGCGTAGCCCTTTCAGATTTTAAGGGCAGGGACCATGCTGGTATGCTGTGGACACTGTTCTGTGAGTGTAAAGGTTAGTATCTCTCTCATATTTCCAGCTGTGTTGTAGATTAACATTTCTCCATTCATTTCTTCAGTTTCCTGTACTAAGTGTGTATGTACACTGACACCTAAGACTACTACTACTGTTAATGTGGGTGTGTGTGCTTTCCTGTGGGACATGTGGTGTAACTGGTGTATAGCAGTGGCTCTTGCACTTTGTTGCTATGGCTTCAATATTTGCCCTTTACATTCACTACTTGTATGCCTACTAGGTGTCTTGACTGTAGTGTGTTGCTGTGACTTTTCTATTTTCCATGTGCATTTGCACCTTGGAATGCTTGCTATATCTGCTAGGGTGTTACTGCATGCAGTGTGGTCTGGCCATGGTGTGGGCCTTGACATCTATTAGGGTATTTGAGTATGCTGCTGAGCAGGCCCCAGAGACTTGTAGTAGAATACCACAAAACGCAACTCAAGCACGCTGTAGTTGGTGTAACAATCTTCTTTTATTGCATTCTGGTACCTCGGCCTTCGCCTTCTCAAGGAATACATTCATCCTACATACCATCACACCTTTTATATCCTTAACCAAGTCAAATACACCTTTTATATCCTTAACCAAGTCAAATTGACATAATTAATTACAATCAAACACTTGCCAGGCCCCAGAGACTCTCAGGTGCATCTTTTATCTGCCTCATGGAATGGTACATATCAGTGGGGTACACCCATTAAATTGTCTGGTATTCTGCAGTTGTGACTGTGGGATAGCATGAGCATATGTATTACTACACTATTTCTGCCGTGCAAGTGGTGCATACTTTCAGTACTTCATAGTTACCATTGCATGTGTTGTAACACCTTTCTGCCTACTGTTTGCACATTTCACATGGAGTCTGTGGGGCATCCCTGTAACTCAGTCACTGTTGCTATGTCTAGGTTCTTAACTATTCAAATATGGCAGTGTCAAACCTCTCAAGTGTACAGATATTTGCAGGTTGTTCACATTTCTGCCTCATATTTTGGTCAATATCTCATGAACAGCTCTTTCTGGCAAATCACTCTGGGCTCAAGTCAGACTATAGTGACAAACATGTAAGTTTCAGACTTCATACCCTTCCACACATCCAACAAAATGCAGAACCTGTTACTCTCTGAACTGTCTAAGTTTGTTGTAACATTATTTGGAATGTGTCCCTGTTTTTGGCACTGGATGTGTTCCTGTAAGAGGTTGTGGGGTATGGGCAGTGATTATCCTGGTGTGAGTATGTGTGTGGCTTGCAAGGTGCTACAGTGACATTATTACCTACTAGCTACCAACTAGCATGGCTGTTTCTGTTCGCACACTATTATTATAGAAATCCCCTAGATTTGACAGTGAATATACATGACATGCTTTGTGTACTACACATCCTATATTCCCTTTACATTCATTCCTGCTATTACATGATATATTTATTGTAGCACAATGCTCTTATATAGCAGTCATGGCTTAGTGGTAAGTCATGCAGACTACTGTTTCCAAGGTCCTGGGTTCGGGACTGACAGTGGGATTTTATTTTGCTTTTGAACAGACTACAGGACCTGTCATTCAGAGTGACTAAGGCACTTTTAAGCAGTTGTAACTGGGTTAGCGCTGGTTTGCGCGGAGCTCCCGCAAGACTGGCGTTCAGCTCACAAGACACCCGCTACAACCGCTTAAAGTGCTTACTCTTTAAGCACACCAGCTATTTTCTTTGAAAGAAATGAAAATGGGGAAACAGGAAACTGGTGAAAAAGGGGTCACAAAGAGGGTAAGACAGTATGGAAACAAGCTTGGGTTTTGCAGGAGAGATGTAGGTAAGGCCCATAGCTGCCCATTTCTTCATCAGCAACAGCTGTGCATATGTTTGTAATTTGGTGTGACATTTGAAACCTTCCACCCCTGAGAGAGGTGTAAGGACAACAATAATATTTGTTGTACAGCCAGTTTTAATTGACAGTTTCCATGTCCAGCAGACATGTGTGTGAAATGGGCAGCTATGTATGGGGCGTAATTTTTTTGTGGGTACAGAGTGCCCTTTTTTTTTTTCCAGGTGAGAGTGGTATGTCAGGTAAAGGAAGTCGGTATAGCTGGGGAGGTAGGTTGGGTAGGTCAACAGACAAGACAAACAAGATGCATACAGGGGCGGTGTATGACATGTGTGGGGGGGGTTACACAATTGACAGGGACGGATCTTTGGATATCTAGAGCCCATGAGCCCACAGATGGCAACAGTGGAACTGATATCCCCACCCATGGGCAGTTGCCACTGTGCCTTCACTGCCCAGGACGGGGCTGTGCTGGGGGCTGTGTAGGCCAGGCAGCAGGCATGCCCATTAGTTGTGCCACCTGTGCCTCAAGCTGGCGTAGGGGCCCAAGAACAACTTCCTGGATCTCCCTACACACCACAGTCCGGACACTACGGAGGGTGAGTGATTGTTCTCCTCTGGCCACACTTGCAGAGGGGGGACGAGCCCCATCCCCTGCAGCGCTTCCTCCTGCAGGTGGCACAGGGCCACCGGAAGAGGGTCCGGACTGGGCACTACTGCCAGGTGCACTCGCCAACTGAGGTGGGAGAGGTGGGTCTGCTGGAACCCGCCTTCCCTGTCGTCCTATGTTTTGCATTATGTCATGACAGTTTGGGTTGGTAACATACAATACCATTCACAATTAGTTGTAACAGCATGCATTAGTATTCCCATTAACCAAACACCCAGATATTCAAACCATTGAACAGCAAGCATAACACATGCATAATTTGAACAGCAAAATACAGTCCAACAACATGCAGGGTTGATTGATGGCAACAGGCCATCAGGTTTGGATGTATGAACAGGGCAGATGCATCAACGTACATGCAAATATGTATGACCCAACAGGACAAATGTCCAGGGGTGTTAATTGTGATTGCACATACCAATTTCACGTGGAATGGATTATATGTGGTTATAGGGTAGGGTGAAGAAAATGTAATTAACACCTTCAAATACCACTACATATGCTGTACATTTCTAATAGCTGCAGATATATACACACTACAGTTCTACCTACAGTTTCCTATGTGATAACTATTTCAGGTTGGTGATAGGAATGTTACTGCTACATCAATATACATTTTCATTTTTATTCATACACGTTCATATCTGGCTCTGTTCAGCTACATCATCCTGCCACATTTGCTTTATATTGCTATAGACAACTGTGGATATTTGGTATTTCTGACAACCATACTATCTGCATATTGCAGACTGAGAGCAACATATCCAGATTTTGGGATACATATTCCAACTGCAGGAACATTTTGAACACATTTCACAGTTTAGTTCGGCTTGTCACATTCATTTCATTCTGTACTGACTGCAGTATACTTTATTCAGGAGTTATTACTACTTTATTGGTGGATTCATAACTCTTTCTCACACTCTCTCACTTGTTTTATTTTTGCAATTCAGGATAGTACTTACTTCTAGGCTTTATTGACATGTTTTACCTGTAGTTATTACAATCCTTTCCAACAGTCTCACTTCTGTCCTGTTTCTGTATTTCAACAGGGATATATTTCACACGTGTTTTACTCAGCTTCTGCAGCTGTACTTTTCAGCCTGCTGCAGGTTGTGTACTATTATATTACAGGTGGGACATCTTTATTTCAGACTTTATTTCAGACATTTTCATTTTTCTGTTTGGATTACAGACTGCAACAAACTTTTGTAATCAAGCAATACTTGCAAACCCTCTTACATTGTTACTTGCACATTTTGTTACTTAGTGATTACACTGCACTCTTTTGCTAACTGTCATACTTTTATATTTATTTACAGTTACAGGGAGAGGATTACTGACCTGCCTGGTGGTGCAACCACACCAGCCTATCACCATAGGCTCTACGGTTCGCAGAACGGACACCTGCAGCTGTAATATAAATAAAGTAATATTGGAATACACATCTCCATAATATCAGCTAGGTTAATTTCTTACATAAATAATTAGATGTAACTTACTCAGTAGTGGGGCGTTGGGCATTTGCCAGGCCTCCTGGATCCAACGGTTCAGTTGGCCCTGCTTCCATCTCTTCAGGTCTGCATGGTGGTGACGGACCTGCTCACCAGTCCTTGGTATCCCTGTGGCACTGGTAAGATCATGAGCCAACCGGTCCCACGCCTCAGCCCTATATACTCCCCACAGGACCTGGCCCTGCATGAGTTGGGCCTCATGATTGTGGACAAGGAGCCAAACCATATATTTGGACTCCTCAATGCCCCATCTCTGTGCTCGAAAGCAACTACCCTCACCTACACCTGACATTCTGGCTGCAAGTTGGTTCTGCAATTGTGTATTCCCGCCTATGGGGCTTATATATGCCGTTTTTCCCGCACTTATCTGTGATTGGCCATTTTAGAATTGTATCAGCTTCACATAACCTACTTTGTCATGCTCCTCTTTCTATTCATTCCTATATATTTGCTATTACTGCATTTCTAAGTACATCTGTCATGGCTTAGTGGTTCAGTACCTTGACTATGGTGCATGGTATCCTGGGTTCGAATGTGGCCACTGCTTTTTTTATACTTTATGACTGTCTACACAGGCTAGGAGGTGTGTCTGTGTAAAGGCAGTTTTGTTACAGCTTGCTCAACGTTGCCCGTCAGTTAGCTTGTTGGCGCAGTGCGCAGCTCCGCGCAAATGGGGTACACTGGTTTACACGTCATTTGGCTGTCAGCATGCATATTACGCTCAGCTGAGCTACGGGCACACAGTTTCAGCATGTTAAACCACTGCTCACCTACAGGCACTCATTTTGCACCTGTTAAACCACTGCTCACCTTCGGGCACTCATTTTACACCTGTTAAACCACTGCTCATTTACGGGCAGATGCACTCAACTGGTTAAACTGTAGCTCAGCTATAGGCACATCTGGCATTTTTTATTATTTTGTTATCTCACTTTTCTTCAAAATAAATGGCCCATTTCATTACATTTTACATAAAATATAATTTTATATGTGTACATATATGTCAGGGACTTGTTTCGTGCTTATTTCACTAATGATAAAAATTGATGTTGTGGGGGCTCAAGCCATGACTGCCTGCTCTTCAGCCGATGTCTCTACCACTACGCTATTGCTTTTTGGCTTTCTTTGCATATTTAGTTCTTATATGTTTTTCCACTGACTGCTAACTGTGGCTTAGCTACTGGCACGCCCGCGCAAAAGGGCGCACTCACGGGCAAACATCTTTACAATTAAAAAAAAATATATAACATGTTCATTTATATATTTTATGTTCATAGTCTGTGGGGTATGTGTTGTGTTGTGTTTATTCACATTTCCATGGACTCTGTCGTGGGGGTTTACATTCAGGACTTTTACTCTTCTGGGGGCATGTCCGTTTGCAGGGCTCGGCCTACCGACACGCCCCCTACTGTCTTCCACGGACCGTGTAAGCCTTAGGTGTGATTCAGCATGCCCTCATGCATATGCATGACATGCTGACGTCACACCGTTTAACTGCAGCCTCTGTGTAAGCCTTCTAACTCTTACACGGAGGCTTTGTGAATCCTGCCCCAGATTTATTTTTTATGTTTTTCCCTGTCAGCAGTCACAGAAACCCAAATAAGATGATAGCCTTAAAAGAGGCAAAAAAAAAAGTAATCAGAAAAAAATAATAGTGACTCAAATTCAATAAATCAGCAAAATAACTAAGAGTTCAGTAAGCACTTCCATGTCTGTTTTCATTACATGGAGATCTCAGTAGGATGAAACAAGTGAACATTTTACAGGACAGAAAGACACTGAGCAAACATAACACAATTATGTCACACCAGGTATCTAGAAAATGCTAAAAAAAACATCCTACATAAACATATACAACAAAAATGAATTTATAGAAATGTTTCTTAAAAGCATTGTATATAAATGAATATTTTATTAAAGAGTCCAACAATCTTAAGTAAAAATAAAACTAATGTAATGGCCTCTTTCACACGTCACTTAAAATAAACCAAATCATCAAAGTCAGAAAGAATGCCGGGATTAAAATAAATAACTCACTAACACTCCCTGTAAGCTATCATATGTTGTTACTAGGCATGCAGCCCAGAAGACTATTAAAGAGCCTTGCCCAAATTTCCAGTTGCCCCAAAGCACTGACTGCTTAAGTGACTTGCTCAAGGTCAAGGTCACACAGCAGGCAAATGAAGGCTGCGGACATCAAACTGTGTACCCTAAGAAGTAACTCATCAACAGCTCAGAGCCTTAATCCTGTACATTAACTGCCAGACCAAAGATCCAGTTGTGTAAGAGGGACTTAAGACTGGACTTCCATGTCACAGACAGGGGTACTCAACACTATACTAATGAGGAAGACATCTGTCTTATTCTCCACTCTTGTATGCAAGTGGGCATGAAATTGCTTCAGTTTTACAAAACTAACACTATGCCTATATAAAGCATTGATCAAACTCATAAGAAATAACCATGCTCATATATATTAGTGTGAAGACTGAGAAAAGAGTTATTCAAAAAGCTTAACACCTGAAGCAACTGCCAGCACAAGACACATAATCAGAATAACATGAGAAATAACCCAAATGTTTAAAACTAATACACTAATTAGGGCTGTAAATCTGAAATAAACTTGTATATACTGCAACCCTAGTACTTGAAAAGATATTTTTTGTTAGATGTATTTTAAAAGTAAATGCCCCACAGTCAAAACAAATATCTTTCTGCTATAACAGCTTATTAATAATTACAGGTGACTGTCAGTTGCTTTAGAAATATAAATGTGTTTGTTTACAGAAAAAAAATCTTCAGACTGCCTGCTGTTAAAGGCATAAGAATAAACCCTGACCAGCCTTTAGGGCTGGTGAAATAGGTAGTTGTCGTAGGTACACTTTTTTTTTTTTTTGAGATTGGACATTTTCCTAGGGGGTTGGAATTTAAAGACAATACACAGCCTGTTCATTCAGAGACTAGACACCTTACCCTCACTGCTAAAGTTTTTCTTTTTTATTTATTTCTTTTTTTTTTCAAATCCCACACCAACAAAACACAATTGCTTCAAAAACAGGGCAGTAAAACTATGGCTAGCAAGCATGTTCGCAACAGGATATTTATTTTTTGTTGCTCTTTTCAGAAAGAGAAGCAACAGGGTAAAGAGACATATATTTCACTATTTTTGTTGCAATATATGTTAGTTTTCAAACATGACTATGAGGTATGTTTCAGAATTAATGAAAAAAAATGTGTGAGTGTCATCAGTCCAAAGTCTTAACTGCTGTGATATTCTATTAGAAAGTCAAGTGTAACTGTGACATGCAAGTGATTTATGCTCTTTGATTTATTTTGTTCAGCCAGATTTATGATAAAGTAGCATGTCCTAGATTTGGGACTTTGCTCTTCCACTTTCATTTCTTGACTTTTCTTTTCAAGGTAGCAATGACTGAAATTATGCTACAAAAGGCAAATTTGTCCACTTCGGATAGCCAGCCTTGGGACATTGCTACTTGTAGCTTCAGAGTTTACAGGGTTATTTGCATCTTTAATTAGTACAAAATACTTGTTTTCAGGTTGTTACAAACTTTAAAACGGCAGAGTCAGTTGTTTCATACACAGTATTGTAATCTTCTTCATCTTCAGAAAATAAAACAAGAAAGTAGGTTATTGTCAAAATAACCAAAAGTTTACTGCTTTCTGTATTTGTTCCCAAACAAGACAAGTGTGAAAGTCAAAACTGTTGTGAAAATAGGGGACAGATGTAAAGTTCAATAGAAAGTGAAGAAAAGTTAGCTAATGTCATTTGCAATGGGTAATTATTAATGTTTTGATTATGTCTAAAACTTGCAAAGAGGTAGAAAATAACTCATGAATAACAGATGAAGAGTCCTTGAATGATGTTAAATGAAATATGAAGTGTTACTTCTCTGTTTATAGTTCTAATGTGTCTCTTGCATCCTTCTAAATTTGGATATTTTATATTTCAAGACATATTCTGGTCTGTGTACGAGGAATATACCATGTTTTCTTCTCTTATTGCAAATTCCAGCATATTTGATGCTACTTGGAGGTACAGCTACTTCTTGGAATGTTAGCTTCTGTGTCAGGTCACACAAGAAATACAACATGAAACAGATGACAGACATTTTGTGCATCCTGACACTAGGCAGAATAGCTGAAGGTACACATTAAACATTTCAGCATTCTGCCTGCAGTGCCTGTCACAAGTGTAGTTGCCACGTATTGCAACAACTTCTATTTCCAGTATATGAGACTCTGTTCTCTGTACCTTCACATTTTAACAGACAGATGTGCAGTTTAAGAAGCTATTGCAAAAGCTTTGACAAATTCGGTCTATCCAAGACTTATAATTACTTGTGTAAAACTCTTTCTCCTAATACTCATGCATTTCAGATTTTGTTCTCTGCTCTTTCTAGCTCACAAATGCACATATCACTATTGTCCTTTATACTGTATTCTATGATTCTACTGCATTTTTTGTGATGTAAGATTTAATGGCGGCCTTGAATGTTCCATGCCCATGTATAAACAATGACCTTTAATTCTGTATCATGTTTTTCTCTACTTATTATTCTTTATAGCCACATCACTCCTCCATCTTTCTTCTTTAGTATCTTGACTCCATTATCACAGTTTCTAGTGTTTCTGTTCTTTAGTATCCATCATTCATCTTGCAATCTTTTCATTCAATCTGAGCATACTTTAAACCAGGGTGATGTCCATCCTGACATCTCCTTCAGACAAGAATACAATATTTCAGTAAGGTCTCATTTTTATTCTTTAGCATGAGAATGATGTCTAGATTGATATATTCAATACTCCTAGCATTGCTTCCCAGCATTCTTTAAACATTTTAGTGTCATAGTAATGTGCTACTCAACAGGATTCATCCTGGCGTTTATTATAATATCCGAGTCTTTCTTCTTGTTCATTTTTCTACAGAGGCTGTGCCATTGAATATATATCCACATTCCTGCCTGTATGATAGCAACCCTGGATAGCTGTTGACATCATACATCTGGGAAGTAACTCCCCAAGCAATAAGGAACGAATGGGCTTAAGTGTTGGAGGGGATAGCCTGATGGTCAACAGGTATGAAACAAAGATTTCCTAGAAAGAAAGAAAGGAAGAAAATGGGCACTACTGTTACATGTATAAAGAGCATGATTTAGTCATATTTATACCTTCTGGGATATTTGTGTGCTATTCATCTTCCTCACTGCACATATTTGCTTTGAATTGGAAAATATATATATTTTTTTTAATTTGCAAATTTATATCCTGTAATGCTACCCATATCAATTTCAGGTTTTTGACATTGAAATAATTCATACAACAAAGTATCTACAGCCTTTTGTTCGTTTTCATCTATGTGAGACATAAACCATTTGAGTTTCTAGGGAGAAGCAGCTGTTTTGTTCCCTAGCTTTTATACCTTTTTAGGGTCTTTGGCTATGAAATACTTTATTTTAATCACTTGGTGCTTTAATATTACTACCTGTTCTGAATTGTTGTGCCCAGACATTTTTTAATGAGAAGAATGAAGGTCAGGATAATGTATTTTAGTATACTCTTTTCACCTGGAAATTTATTTAAATTCAACTTAAATAACACTTCAGTTTTCATAATTTATATAGCCAAATTAAATGCTATCATATATTGTGCATGCACATTCATTTCACTTAACTTTTATAAAAAAGTTTTAGGGTATAAGCTCTATAACAAAGGCAAAACTGAATTTGAACTCTGTGTGTGTGTGCCTATCAGCTTGGAGGATGATTGGAGACAGTTCACAGAGATTCATTGCTGGAGAACAGGTAATAGTGTCTGTTTAAATTTTGCCTTCTCTTCCTACTACCCCCACCAGACTTACAATCAAAGCCATAGGATATATTATATTAGAACTCATTTATGCACACATAGACAACTTAACTAATATATCCCCCATCCAGTCTGGTTTTGTGAAAAGATAGTAAGCTTCTTTAAAAAAATGTACATAGGCTGCGGACTGTGATCACTCTGTGGATGCTGCTTAGCTTGATATCACAAAGATTTTTGGCAATACTTATCAATATTGAAATTATTAAAAAGTTAGGCGGACTTAATGTAAACTCCAACACTGTCCATTTGATTGCAAACTGACTTTTCTACAGGTGCCAGGTAGTGAAAGTTTTTGTTACCCTCTACAGACATAAAATTGTAACTAGTGGAGTACCACAGGGATCAGTACTGGGTCCTGCCCTATTTTTCAGATATCTGAGTGAATATGAAAATATAAAAAGTGCCACTGCCCAGTTAAGGTCAACAAAATACACAGAGAACTATGCAGTAAAATAAAAATATAAAGCTGATCAACACAGCTATTAAATAAAAAAAAAAAAAATAATGCACAAAAGTTAGTACGTTCACAGCAAAAAGTACAGTTTTGTACCTACCATAAATGTAGATGTCCGATAGATATGCAACTGCAGTCCTAACATATGGGTTGTCCTGCCTCAGGCAGCCCTTCGGTCGGACGGATTCCAAAGTCTGGGTCTGGCGTCGGCTGATGTCGCCTCCTCCCCGACGTCAGAGCGGCTGGGGTATAAAGGCATCAGCCGACGCCATCTTCTTTAGTGTTTCTTGCCCCAGATGCCAGGTGCCCTCCAAGGAAGGCTAAATTTTGTGAATGGATAAACAAAAAATTCAGACATGCACAACAGTAATAAACAGATACACCATAACAGATAACCCCAGCTTATAGTAAAAGGGGGAATGGACCCAAGGGAAAAAACAGAGGGTAGGAGGGAAGGTAAACCTGACTGCAGTTGCATATCTATTGGACATCTACATTTATGGTAGGTACAAAACTGTACTATGTCCTTCAAGAATGCAACTGCAGTCCTAACATATGGGTTGAATACCATAGCCAAGCTGGGGGTGGTAGGACTAATCGAGGGATGGTGTAGCTAGAAGACCCTGCAGGACTGCCGAAGCAAAGCCTGCTCGGGATCTGGAGTATAATGGCAGGTTGTAGTGTTTGGTAAATGTATGCACGGAGCTCCATGTAGCAGCCTCTAGAATATCTTTTGTGGCCACTCCTCTAAGAAAGGCTGTGGATGTGGCCATAGCTCTGGTGGAGTGTGGTCTAATATTAGCTGGCACACTCTTTCCATGGAAGGAGTAACAGAATCTAATGCAGTGTCCAATCCATTTTGAGATAGTTTGTTTGGTGACTGCCTTTACTTGTGTCCCAGCAGCACAGGCTACAAACAGTTGGTCAGACTTCCTGGTAGACTTTGTTCTGTCCAAGTAGTAGCATAGTTGTCTGTGAATGTCTAAAGTATGCAACAGCTTTTTCCCTTTGTTTTGAGGGTTAGGAAAGAAAGTAGGCAGGTGAATTGCTTGGTTTAGTGACACTCTGGATATCACCTTAGGCATGAAGGAAGGATTGGTTCTAAGGGAAACTCTGTCCTGGTGAAAGATGATAAAAGGAGGAACTGCCATGAGGGCCTGTATCTCCGAGACTCTTCTTGCTGAGGTGACTGCCAACAGGAAAACCATTTTCCAAGAGAGAAATTGCATTTCTGAAGATGCTGCTGGTTCAAAAGGAGGAAGAGTTAATTTTTCCAAGATGTAATTGAGGTCCCATGCAGGAATTTGTTGTTTCCTTGGAGGTTTGATATTCTTTATACCCCTTAGAAACTGTCTTAGCAAGGGATGCGAAAACACAGGTGGATCACAGCTGTAATGTGCAGAGATAGCTGAAGCGTGGATTTTGATGGAAGAATATGAGAGGCCACTGTGAAACATTTCTGCCAAGTATTCTAATATCTGAGGTATGTTCAACAGTGATGCATCCTGTCCCTTATTGACATTCCAGATGATGAATCTCTTCCATTTGGTCGAATAGGCTTTTCTCATGGAAGGTCTGCGTGCCTCCAGCAAAATGTCCTGTACTGTCTTGGAGAGGGAGTCATGGGTTCCAGTCATGGAATTCTCCAAGCTGCCAGCTTTAAGGTTTGCAGGTTCTGATGAACTGTCTTGTAATTGTGTTGAGTCAGGAGCTGAGGCCATTGAGGCAAGGGCCACGGTTTGGAGTGAGTTATGCTCAGTAGCAGTGGATACCAGTGTTGCCTTGGCCAGTCTGGAGCTATCAAGATTCCTTTCGGTTGTTCTGCCTTGATCTTCAGTAACACCTTGGTGAGTAAAGGTAGAGGAGGGAATGCATAAATTGTTAGGGTATTCCAGCTGAAGGAAAGAGCATCCATTCTCCCGGCTAGAGGATGGTGTATCCTTGTGCAAAACCTTTCCAGATGATGATTGAGATGAGATGCAAAGAGGTCTATGTCTGGTCTCCCCCATGCAGATGTTATTTGTGAGAATATGCGTGGGTGTAGCATCCATTCATGTGGTTCCAAGAAATTTCTGCTCAACCTGTCTGCCAGAACATTGTCCTTGCCCGGAACAAACTGGGATTGCAAGTAGATGTTCAGATTCAGGGACTTTTCCCAAAGAGTCATTGTTAGTCTGCAGAGGGGGTAGGAATGAGTGCCCCCTTGCTTGTTTATGTACCACATGAGAGTGGTGTTGTCTGTCCTTATTAGCAGATGACCTTGTTGAAGAGATTCTCCAAAGGCTTCTATTGCATGTATAACTGCCAACATCTCTTTTTGATTTATGTGCTGATGCATTTCCATGGGAGTCCATCACCCTTGAATGCATCTGCCGTCCATGTGCGCCCCCCATCCATGGTCTGAGGCATCTGTTGTAATAGTTTGACTTGTTGGAGGTTTGTTGAAAGGCATACCTTCGTTTAAGTGACTTGCTTGAGCCCACCACAAAAATTCCCTTTGCAGGCATGGTATGAGTGGTATTATGTCTTCCAGGTTGTGGCTGTGTTGAGACCACAAGCTTTTTAGGTACCATTGCAGTTTTCTCATGTGAAGTCTTGCCAGAGGGATTAGAAGAATGCAAGATGCCATGAACCCCAGGGCCTGCAGGGTTTTCCTTGTGGTCAGGTGGGTTAGTTTTGCTAGGCTTTTGAAGTAATCTGTTAATTGCTCTTGTTTCTCCTCTGTGAGGAAGGTCATTTGTAGCTGTGTGTTCAGCTTTGCTCCTAGAAAAATAATCTCTTGGGATGGCAGTAGTCTTGATTTTTGAATGTTGACTGTGTATCCCAAAGCCTGCAGCAATTGAATGACATAATCCAAGTGTTTTATCAAGGCTTGTTTGCTGTCTGCTTGTATGAGGCAGTCGTCCAGGTAAGGGTATATTTGAATCCCCTGGAGTCTGCAATGTGCCACTACTGATGCCAGGCATTTCGTGAATACTCTGGGCGCAGTAGATAAGCCAAACGGCAATGCTGAGAATTGATAGTGCTCTGTTCCTGCAAGAAATCTGAGGTATCTTCTGCAACTGTGTCTGATAGGGACATGCAGGTATGCCTCCTTGAGGTCCAGAGTAGCCAGCCAAAACCCCTTGCCCAGCATGGGAAGAAGTTGCTGTAACGTCAGCATCTTGAATTTTGGCACCATGAGAAAAGTATTTAGAATGGACAAGTCCAAAATAGGTCTTCATTGCTTTTCTTTTCTTGGAACAAGGAACAGTCTTGAATAAAATCCCTGGCCTTGTTCCTGAGGAGGAACCTTCTCTATTGCTTTTATGTTTAATAGCTTTGAGACTTCTCTGAGTGCCTCTGCCCTTTGATTTTGTGGCAGAATTGGCATACCTTGTCCTGTTGGTAAGGTATGGAAGTGGAATCTGTAGCCTTTGTGTATTATATCCAGAATCCATTTGTCCTTTGTTATAATGTGCCAGTTTGTTGAGAATAGAGATAATTTTCTGCCTAAAGGTGCTTCTCTTTGAGCCTTGGTAGGCGGAGCATGCCTACGGATAACAGCCCCTGTCATGGCTGCCCTACATGAAGCCTCCAATGCATCATAACCACACTGAAGAAAATGGTTACTAACCTGCTGAGAATTATGAACCAAATCCTGCAATGCCTTTCTATCTATAGGCTCAGGAGAGGCTAGCTTTTTCTGCAAATCATCCAGTAAAAAATCCTGTTACTTAAACATATGGAAAAGGCAGTTAAGTGACCTCATGGCAAGGGTGGTAGAGGTATAAACTTTTTTACCCCATCTCTCCAGGGACGTTGCTTCCCTGTCAGCTGGTAGTGGATTTTTGGCCAAGGAAGAAGCCACTCCTTTGGGGCCCTGTGAAATAGTTTCTAGATCCACAGATTGGGCCTTAAAGAAATGCTTGTGAGTGTCAGGGACCCTGTAATATCTGTCTGGCTTGACAGGAGCAGGAGGGAGCGAATCAGGGGAAGCACTGGAGTCTGAAAATACATCATCCAGGACATCCAGAACTGGAGGGGTAGCCAAAGGTCTGTGCTGGGGTAACTTGAGGAAGGTACGGAGCCTTTTCCTAGAGTCAAAGAATTCCTGACCCTGCCACTTAAAATGCTCCCTCATAGCGTGGAGGACTTCACCGAAAGAAAAATCCTCAGGAGGAGAGGCAGAGGGAATTGATTCCTCAGCATCAGAGTCCTCATAGGCTTGGAAGGATTCTTCATGGGTATCTGAATGCTCTGAATCCCCAGAGGCTTCATCTGAAGAGAGGTTGTCTGCCTGCTCAGTTCTAGGCCTTTTTTCTGCAGGTGGCTAAGATTCTCTGTCTGGATGGGGCTGAGACCCCCTGATAAGAGAGATTAGGTCTGCAGCAAGAGGCATGATCTGTCTATCAGAAGAAGGAGCCTGAGAGGTAGGCTTAGGATGGGCCTTGGCCTGGCTGACGGCCTTAGCACGTGCAAAGGCCTTGATGGACATGGATACAGGAGGCCTAGCTGCCCCACGTGCAGGGGTAACCTTGTCTACAGGAAAGGTGTCGGGTGGTTCAAGAACTTCGGTTTCTGGAGGAAATTCAACAACCGGCACCGGTGTAGCCTCCGAGACCGAGGAGCGTGTTAATGCGGTGTCGTCAGCCTGAAGCAGTTGAATAATCGCTTCCAAAGGGGCCGAAGCACTCGCGGAGGGCTTAGGCATAGAATCGGTGGAAGACACGGGCCAAGGATGTCGGTCCCGGTCCTTACGTTTCTTGGTAGTTTGTGCTGTCAGTTGTTCCGACGGCATGTTGTAAGCGAAGGATTCGCCAAAAAAGTTTTCGGCAAATTCTGCCCGGCGCCTGAGAGTGCGCTTATTAAAGCAAGCACAGGCAGCACAGGCCGAGACGTCGTGGTCTGGGCCCAGGCAAGGGAGGCAGTAGGAATGGAAGTCCTTATGAGGTATTTGTTTACCACAAGACAACAATTAACTTTCTCAATTTGTTCTGACATCAGCTGAGGCAAGAAAAAATGTTCCCCAATGGGGTACTTAGCTTTTTAGATGACTTCGGTAACTGAAAACACAGGAGCTGACCGACCGGCACTTGCGAACTGCTTCTGCTTCGGGCACCGCGCGGCAAGAAAGACTAAAGAAGATGGCGTTGGCTGATGCCTTTATACCCCAGCCGCTCTGACGTCGGGGAGGAGGCGACATCAGCCGATGCCGGACCCAGACTTTGGAATCCGGCTGACCGAAGGGCTGCCTGAGGCAGGACAACCCATATGTTAGGACTGCAGTTGCATTCTTGAAGGACATCTGCTGCTTCATCAGACTTACAATAAAAATAATCAAGACATCCATTTATATATAAATCACATGACATATCTAATTGATTAAAAATTTTAAATGAGGTAGTCTTCTCTCTTTTAAGATAGGTTTAATAGAAACACGTCCTGGGTGTTTGTCAGCATTTAAACTGACAATCCACCTTAGTTCTGCACATTCTGTCAAATTCACTAAATCACCAAACCTCAAACTTTCACATAGCACTTCCAAAGCAGCTGACTTAAATTTCTGATCATTACCATTTTCAGTAACATGCTTGGACATTGCACTAGTTTGTTTGCCTTTCTTGTTATCACCTAAGAAGTTATCTCACCACATTACTCATTCCTTATGAGAATCATCATTCAGATGAAGGCATTAAAACATAACAAATAAAAATGCTTTGATGGGTTCCCCAGTAAGGAATAGGAAAAAGGGGTTAGGAATTTGGTGGGATACTCTGGGAGGCACCACTGAGCACTTGGCCTAGGACTGCATTTCAACTGCAGCCTGCCCTGAGACTACAACAAATGGTATTAGTGCTGTTAATGTTGTAAATAGTAATATCTGGAAACATTAGATTGTCCTCTCAGAAAATATTAGCCGTTACTTCTTTAGCAGACTGAAGTGTTGTGGCTGAAATAAGTCAAATTGGATCATTCCACTATCCATAATAACAAATGCAAGAAATAAGAAAGTAAATAAATTAATTAATAAATGTGTCACTTGCATAACTATGATTCTGAAACCTAATGTTAATCACTACCAGTCAAATTGTCCAGTCTAACAGACTGACTCTTCACAGTTCTTCTTTTAAGATACAGAATTGTTAAAATGTAACAATGAATTGCTACTGTTACTTTTCATACTTTTCATAGGTTCATAGTAGGCCGTGGTGGTGTAGCGTTAGCATTGTCTCCTGAGAGCAAGAGGTTCTCTGATTCAATTCGTGGCTGGAGCGGCTTATGTGTGGAGTATGCATGTCCTCACTGCGGACAAGTGATGCTTAAAGACATGCAGGTAGGTGTGTGCGTAAATGGGTGCGCCTTCTTTGAAGGTTGGGCGTCAGGCTGGCAACATGGCACCATGAAAATCCACTGCCAATCATTAGCTTGACCGGAGTTCCGCTGTGGCGGCCCCTAACCAATAAAAGCCGAAAGACTTTTCATAGGTTCATAGATTTATGAGTGAATACTAGGCTAACTGCTCTGAGAAACCATTTTCAGCCTAGCCATGTTATCCCATTAGATGCTGAAATTACCCTGACCATGATTTATATTCCTATACTTCCCATTTGTGAATGAATGTTTTTGGGATCATACCACTGATTATTGAAAGGGGACCATGCTGAAGGAAAGGCATTTAAGTGCTGCCTCTGTCCATTAGTAGCACAGGTGGCAGTTCTGGGGTAAATGTTATTATTCCCATCCATTGATCTGAGTTAATTGAATAGAGACTGGGGTGAGCTTTGTTTTACATGGATGAGGAGCCTGTTCCAGAGTAGTGCCATTCTCTGCTCCTCTGGGGTATGTGCCTGTCACTCCTAACCATTCTATTTATGTTGCAAGAGAATATGAGGTCTCTGGATCAAGTATTTTTGATACTATTTGAGTTGCAGATATGCAGTAGGTCCATTAGTACTGGGTCAGAGGATGTCTTTTAGACCAGGCACAGATTACCTCTTAATAGGTTAGTATTTGTGTTCTCTTTGTGAGGAACTCCTATGGGCACTCTAGTTGTTGAAAATGTTTGGACAGGTACATACCAAAAGGTGCGTTATACTCAATGGATGGCCTGAGGAGTAGTGAGTATAGTGGGACAATGACATCTTTGGACCAAGATGCTATCCCTTTGCTTATAGAATGAATATTGAAGGATTTACTCACAACAGTAAATACATGTAGATCAAATGCTAGGTCACTGTCTATGTATGTTTCCAAATCTCAACCTATTAGATCAAATCTTAGGGATATATTGTCAATGTGGTAGTTTTCCTGGGTTGTCAGTTTCCCAAAGGATGTTAATGCACTTGTTGGCACTAAGCATTAGTCCATCACTCTGTGCTAGTTTTTTGTTTGGGAAAATCCCTTCTGAAGGATGGCTCAGTCCTTTTGGGATTCAATGACTGTTACTAGAGTGTAGTCATTTGAAAAACTGGTCAAGCAAAGACACTTGATGTTTGCTTGGACTTCTAAGAAGTAGATGCTAAACAGAAGTGTTCTCAGCACAGAGCCCTGTGGGAATCTAATAGTGACTGTTCTTTCTGTGGATGTAGCTTCTCTTCTCTTTACTTCCTGTGTCCTATCTGTGAACCAGATGGCAACTGAGTGGGTAATGTAGGGGTTTACTCCTAATTTAGTCAGCTTTTCTACAATGCCAGAGTGTGATATTGTATCAATTGCATTTGGCCAGATCTAGGTAGGTGGTGTGCACCATTTTGCTTTTGTCTACTGCTTTGCTGACTTTTTCAAAGTAAGTATAGCCTGCCTTTAACAATGCCAGGTATATGGTTCAAGTGTTTGGGGGTTTTCAATGTCCTTATTGATTAATCCTATGATATTTTCCCATGGTTTTACATGTGAAGCTTGTCAGATTTATTGCTCTGTAGTTACCTAGGTTGACGGATGGCCTTTCCTTGTGTAGTGGTATGACTGTTGCTGTCCTCCATTCAATTGGAGCAAAGCCAGTTTGGAGGCTGAGGCTGAATGGTGTTGCTAGGGGCATGAAAAGTTATGATTCAAGCTATTCAGGACACAGCCAGGAATATTGTCAGGACCCTTGGATGTAGTATGTTTGGCTGTTGAGAGAACTTTCATCAGGACTTGCTCTTGTGTGATAACTGGGGGCATATTGGTTTCTGATGTTTATATTTCTTTTGAGATATTCTGGCTTGTGTCAGGAGGAAGTTGGAGCTGAATTTATCAACCATCAGGTTTGCTATATATTCAGATTTTGTTTAGGCATTGTCACTCACAATGAGCTCAGCACATTGCTGTGTAGTGCTTTTAAGATTGCAGATCTAACTGAAGATGGCTTTGTGGTTGTCCTTGGCTTGGACAGTTATTTTTACTTCAAACTGGAACTTTATTGTTTTAATAAGACTCCTGAGTTGCCTTTTTTAATTTAATGATGGGATTTCTAACATGTTGGGAGTTGAGCTTGTTTTTGACTACAATTTTCTTCCTTTTGTTATAAAGCTTACTGATACTGTAGTTCTAACAGGGAGGATTGTTTTTAGAGTTTGCCTTGTGCTTGTTTCTTCTGGGTACAGCTATGTCTGTGCAGTTGTTCATATGCTGGTATAAGTTAGTAGTGTATGCTTCCTCATAGTCAGTACATATTTCTGGGTTTGGAGGGGATGTAATATTTGCCAAGGTATCACTTAGAAGTAGTAAGTATGCCTTGGAGAAATTTCTAAAAGTTTCAGGGAAAAGGGGGTGTATGTAATACTAATGAACAATTTGTATATGTCAACCTGCTTGTTAACATCTGAGTCCAAAAAAGAATAATCACTGATCAGATTCAGTTGTAGGCAAACTTAGTGGTATTAAAATATTGTCATCTGTGAAATTAAAACAAAAAGCCATCAAATAAAAAATTTTGCTTACTTTTCTTCCTGATATGGTTGGTGTAGCTGGGTGCTATTAAGTCACCCATTGCCACATACAGCCCTAAATTATCATAAAAATTTATTAGCAAAGAACACACCTCTCATCCTCCAGGTATTAAAAATCCTAGAGTTGATACTTAAAAAATCATTGCAGAAGGTCAGAAAGAGTAACACTTTCTTATTTTCAAAAATAGAAGCTCTTCCTATAGTGGAACCTATATAGTAAGTGATAGGGGGTCTTTGTATAACCTTAGTTATTTACTTATTAACCAGGTATAACTTTATGAGAAACTCAGTAAATATAGGAGATGCAAGGATAAATCAATGGACATAATTATAGCACTATGTCTAAATCATAGAATATGAATGGTATGCAAAAGTAAGTGAAAATATTGTTCAGAATTTGACCAAGTCCTTACCCAGATGAATTTCATTATAACATAACTCGCAATTTCTTAGCAACAACTTAGGGAAAAAACAATCAATGCCTATTTTTTCATCTAGTCACAATATATAGAGGGCTCTAATGCCTACAGTCACTGATAACTCAGTAGTATGTAACACTACATTGTCACATTTTGTACCAAACATAAAAAAAATCCATTAAATATAATTTGCATTTTCCCAGAATTGTCTTTCATACACCTGTCAACAGACTTGGAAACAGAGTCTTGCTTTATATTTCCATTATCTGAATCAGTCTCAATGGTGAGAAATCTACAGTATCTTTATCGGCTTTGAATTTTCTGAATATAACAATAATCCTAAGAATATGAAAATGAGACTCTTCAAGCAGTTTTCCATAAAAGAAAACCCCCCGGATTCATGAAGCTCGGCGTAAGGATGGTTTTAGCCTTGCGCTGAGCGTCCTCCTTACAGATGGTGCAGAAACGCCATATTAATATTTATGAGGGTGCGCTGCCGCACCCTCGACGTGCACAGGAAATGTGTGCGTGTGCAGGAGGCGTGTTTAAGTGCTCTACGGAGGCTTAAACATGCCCCCACAGTTGCACAGCCTACAATGCTTGCTATTAGAGCCTGCCTCTAATAGTAAGCAATTAATTCAGTGCCCGTGGATACTGAAATGTATGCTAAGCATGCAAGAGTGTGCACGAACACTGAAATAAAATCAAAATAGTAAACACACAAGCACGTAGTGGAATGTTGAGCCCTGTCCCTAGAACTATCACAATTAGATTCCCTGTGTCCCTATTTTACATTTGTATTGCTTCATTATTGAAAGTGTAAGCGAAGCACAGCATGTTTGCATGTCGTTGGCCTCTGCTTAGCATAGCTGACACATCAAAATCATCCAAATAGACAATAGCATGCAGAGTCAACATTAACGTCAATAGTGTAGTGGTTAGAGCATCTGCTGAATAATCAGGCATGCCCAGTTCAAGTCCCACTCTAGCACATATCATTTTCCATGTGGAATGTGTATATGAACATATTTATACATCCTTTTGCTGTATAACCTACATAACAACATGTAAATGTGAACTGGAGTACTGCATGAAATGTTTAACTAATGTAATTCAATCAAAGTGGTAGTGGCACAATGAATAAGGCATTAGTAAGCAGGTGTAAGCACAAATAAGCGGTAGTAAACATATATAAGTACCAGTAAGCAAGTCTACATGCATTTGCGTGGGCATAAGCAGTACCCACACACATTAAGCATAGTAGAAGCTAACCAAATTTAACAAACTGTAATTGGAAGATAGCACAGCCTACTGTCATGCAAACATGCACACAACCACTTTAATCACTCTGTATCCAATGGCCCTTGTTCTGGTAAATGGCTTCTGCAAAGGTCAAACCCAGGACTCTGTGCACCACAGCCAATGGAATTTACCACTAAGCCATGGCAGATATACATCAACATGATGTTGACACAAACATATTGTCCAGCACAGTCATGCAACAGCATAGGAAATGTATATAATTATGTAGATGTATGTGCATGTGTATGTACAGATATATATATATATATATATATATATATATATATATATATATATGAAAATGAAGAATGTACGTCGTTTCAATAAAGCATGCAAGAAAAATGAGAAGGAAATCAACAGCAACCCCAGTATTATTTAGTGCTGTCAGCTTATGTCATATCAAGCTGGGCAGGGGTGAGAAAATCATCGCTACTCACACCACAGGCAGGACACTACCAGTGGGAGCAACATTGTCGATCTGCTAAGTCTACTTTACAAGCAATCACAGGGTAGGCCCTGGTGGGACTACCCAAAAATTGCTAGGTGGTGTGGACTTACGACCATTACACAAACAAGGGCAGGTATGTTCAAGGACCAAATGGTGGGAGAACCTGATGATACATGGGTTGGGACAACATATGTGTAGGGACCCTAACGCTGGGGAGAGGGCAATGAGTGGAGCTGTGTCATGGCTGTGATAGAAACCAGAGAATGGATGGTTTGCGTGTATGTCGAACTCGGGTGGGGTGGAGGAACCATGGGTATAAAATTATGGATCCAGGCATGCCAGGGATGGATGGCCTGGTTCAAATTTGACCGCCTCATGGAGGTCAGCATGTTCATTACAAGTATATATGCACACACACATGCATACATGTATATGTAGAAGTACATTCCCTGTAACACATGCATTTTTTTTGCAGACATAAATAACATGAAAGTGCCCCTACAAACCTTGACAGTAGATAGAATAACAGGTTGTGCATAAGAGGGAAGGGATGAATCTGCAAAAATGCAGAAGTGCGTACTTTGTCCAAATTCAGTGCTGTTATCAAAAAATAAATTGTGAGGACTTTCTCACTATGAAATAGTGGAATAATTCCTGTGATCTGCCTGCTACGGCAGCGATAATCACTAAACTGGTCCAGTTTTTAATATAATGTCGCCGAACTCATACATTACTAGCTCTCATGTGTAACGTGTGTGTTACCACATAGTTATGGTTCTTAATTTATTGTAGTGTCTTGTTAATGGGAGTAATGATGTAATGAAGTATAGAGTCTAATCTTGAAGTAAAGACATGTGTGTCCCAGGTGGGACAACTCAAAATTTGTTAATAGTGTCCTATTGGTCACTCATTTCATCAGTGTTTCTGGACTAAAAGTTTGGAATGTTTGAAGATATGTGGAGTGAGTCAACCTATGGGATGGGTCTACAGGAGTAGGGAGTGGCCAATGTATAGTGGTGTGGATACACTGTGTATCCAACTGGAGAATGGATAACTGCTGTGTCAGTGAAGTGTTGGGGTGGGTGGTTGGGGAACTAGGATCCATGGGTATATGGGTATATATGCAAATGAAGCAGCACAGTAATAGTGTAGTGGTTTAAGCATAAATAAGCAGTAGTAAGCATATATAAGCACCAGTAAGCTTGTTTAAGTGTGTTTGCATGGGGGTATGCATTGCCTACATAGATTAAGCAAAGTAGAAGCTAACTGAGTGTAAGAAACTGTAACCAGAGGTTACAGACACACACACACACACATATATATATATATATATATATATATGGGTCCTCTTCAAATTACCGAAACGCCAGTTCGCCGACACACGGAAGAGGAACGCAAAAGGACCGACAACGCAGTTGACCGACATGCTGAAATCCTGACAGCTGGAAGACCGTCAAGGGGAACGTGTAAGCGTGACTTGGTAAGTATGCGATAGTGAGGGATTTAGGATTAGGGAGCGGACAGGTAAGTGTGCAATAGTGAGGGATTTAGGGTTAGGGTGTGTGAAAGGTGAGTGTGCGGTAGTGTCGGAGTTAGGGTTTGGGTAATGTAAGTGTGTGTGTTAGTGGGTTTATGTTTTAGGGTGGGTTAAGTAAGCTAGGAATAGGGTGCAGGTAGGGTAAGTGTGCGGTAGTGTATCGGACCTTAGGGTTAGGGTGGGTTAAGTGAGTTAGGGTTAGGGTGCAGGTAGGGTAAGTGTGCGGTAGTGTCGGACCTTAGGGTTAGGGTGGGTTAAGTGAGTTAGGGTTAGGGTGCAGGTAGGGTAAGTGTGCGGTAGTGTCGGATCTTAGGGTTAGGGTGGGTTAAGTAAGTTAGGGTTAGGTGCAGGTAGGGGTAAGTGTGCGGTAGTGTCGGACCTTAGGGTTAGGTTTGGGTTAGGGCTAGTGGATATGTAATGTAGTGTAATGTGTTGTTTACGTGTAGTGTGTCGGTGTAATGGTGTTCGGTGTTTTGCGTTGTCGGTATTGTGTGTTGTCGGTTGTTTGGTGTCGGTGGTTTATGTGTCAGTGAACTGGCGTGTCGGTGTTCTAAAGTAGGCCCATATATATATATATATATATATATATATATATATATATATATATATATTTGCAGATATATATATATATATATATATATATATATATATATATATATATATATATATATATATATATATAAATATATATAAATATATATATGTGTGTGTGCATGCGTAGATATACACAGATATGCAGCTATAAATGGGAACAGCACACAATAATGACATATGTTCACAGGCTATGCCAATGGAAGTGAGGGGCCCAAGCAAGAAACATGTAACACGATGTATGACCTCCCCCCCCAGACAGACAGAGGAAACATACACACAAACCCACAAACAATGTAAATAGTCCACTGCTCCCCAGACCACAGGCAGGATAGAACCGGGGGATAACAGAGTGCACCCGTGAAATCTAATCTTGGAACACAGACAGGAGCGTCCCTTGCGGGACGCCCCAAAAATTGACATATAACCAAAGGAAGCTGATACAATGACCATTCTGGCTGGGTTGGGTACATAACCGGAATACAAGGGTGGGAAAGCCTGATGACCCATGGGTCGAGACAACATACGACATGGGTCCCGCAAAGTGGAAAGTAGGCAGCGTGTAGTGGTGTGTTCAGACCTGACCTGCACCCAGAGGAAGGATGGGTGCTGTAAAGGAGGTGGGGGTGGGGGAACTATGGGTAGCTAGTTATGGGTCTAGGTGTGCAGGTGTTGGCTGATGTGGGTCTATACAGACAGCTCCAGGGATGTGAGCAAAAGTGTTCATTGGGCAGAGGCATTGCCCAACAAGCAGCCACACCCAGTACGAGTCCCGCTGGAACAAAGTCTAATATACATGGCAAAGAACAGAATAACCAGATGTAGATGTATATATGTAGAGGAATGTGTGTGTATATCTACCCATAGCTACATGGAGATATACCTCCCTCTCTGTAGTACAAATGTATACATACAGAGACAGAATACATATACATACCCACATACAGATATATACATATGCAGACACCCATACACCCATAAGTTGTTAGATATACATAGATAACAATATATAAATATATACATGTACCACACTGGTAAAGCAATGTAGAGGCTAAATGAGTGTAAGAAACTCTAACCGGAGGTTAGCATTGCTTAGCTCCATGCAAACCCATGCACACCGGCTCACAACTGCTTTAAAGTGCCTTAATCACTCTGTACCCAACAGCTCATGTTCTGACCAGCAACAAAATAAATATCCTCTGCAAGGCTAGACTTCAGGACCCTGTACATCACAGTCACAGTAGTTAACCACTATGCCATGATAGAAATACATATAAAGGAGGTATCAGTAAACTAATCCTCACCACAGGGAAATCAAATCAAACATGTGAACTGAATCTATGTACAGTGTAATGTTCTATAACCCACCACAGACCATAAATATGTAAATTGGAGTACTGCAGTAAACATAGAGTTGAGGCGTCACTGTAATAAAGTTATGAAGTCCCCAGGACCCCATACAGTGTATGTACACATGAATCACAGATACCAGACACATATATAACCTGCAGTGATTAAGACATAGCTTAGCCTTTTTGAAACCGGCCAATTACGGAAAAGTGCAGGAATCCGGCCCTACTTAAACCAAAGAGGCGGGAATATGGCTCCTAACTGGTTGTAGCATCCCCCTGCAGTCAGAATGGCTGGAGTGGGAGAAGGCACTCACTTTAGAGCGCAGCGCTGGGGCATCCAGGAGTCCAAATTTATGGTATGGCTCCTGGTAAAGCACCATGACAGGAAACTACTGCAGGGCCAGTACCAGGGCTCACAGTACAAAATGGAGGCCTGGGATAGTCTCATCTGTGACCTCACTAGTGTCACAGGTATCCCCTGGATTTGTGAGCAGGTCAGGCACCACCATGCAGACCTGAAGCGGTGGAGGGGGGATGTCCTGGAACAGTGGATCCAGGAAGCAAGGCAGATGCAGAATGCTCCAGAACTAAGTACTCCTTCCACTACATAGTTAATAATTGCCTAGCTTGTCTATACTATGGATATGTATGGCTAAATATCACTGTACTTCTCTGACAGCTGCAGATGAGCATACTGCAAACCAGCAAGCCTATGATGCTAGGCTGCAAAGGATGCGTTGCGAGACAGGTTAGTAAATAGCCTGCATGTACTGTCATAAAAAATAAATGTAAAAGCCTCAGAAAGTGTTGTACCAGTATACAAAATTGTGTAATATGCTGCAAATAAAGGTTTAACCCCTGCATTGCTTCGGTTTACTCTGCAGTCATATGTTGTTGTACTGTTGCAGTTATTAAATAGTACTGTTGTAGTAATCAGTGTTACCCACACTCTGGTATGCAGATAAAATGTGTATGAAGTGCTGTATAACAATGTTGGAAGTGCAAACAGGTCTGTCATATTAGACTAAATACATTAAAAAGCCTCACAACAATTGCCTGATAGCATAGCGTACAGTGATCTTAACTGTAATGCCTTTGTCACACACAGCAGGACTTTGGATCCCAGGAGCACCAGTAAGTTGTATGCATAATCATTCCACACAACTGCACAAAGTTTGTTAGAATGTTCAGAGAGAAAGCTGTATGCATATATACACTTAACAACTGTACTGATTTTGCTAGAATGCTCAAATTGAAAATGGTATGCATATTCATACCCCTCACCTGTTCCAATCTGCCCAGTATGTCCTGATAAATTGCCCATATCACCTGCCCTTTGCCCTGTTCCCCTGACACATTAGTTTGATGAGCCAAGAAATGTAGACAGCTGTTAATGACATATAATTGATTGTCAGACTTGTACATAGTCAGAGAATGTACATGCAAACATACCTGTCATCCCAGCATCTCATCCAAAGTGTATGACAGCAGTCTCAAAACATGTTGCATTAACACCTGCATCTTGTCAAGCCTGTACGTAAGACACAGGTCCCATGCATACTAATCTACAAACATACCATTGTACAATATAATGCCATTGGGTAGTGTAAGAATACATGTAAGGGACAGACCACTGCAGTGACTATGAATGTTGTGAAAACTACAAGGATTTATTAGTTGTTAACTGAACTCTCTGTCACCCCTACCATATGTGCAAAAATAACCGATTTACACAACTCATTTGGTATGTCTACATTCCTAACCTTTGTTGGGACATATGTCCTATTGGTTTATATATATTCACATCTGTTTCTATGCATGTGCCATGTTAAAATACTTCCATATTGGTGTCCTGTTGCCATCAATGAAACCTGCATGTTGTTGTAATGGCCACTGTTTACCCATATATGCATGCGTTCTGCCTGCTCTGCAACTATTTTATATCTGGTGCCCTGGGTAATGAGAATACCTATGCATGCTGTTATAACTAATCATGAATGCTGTTGACTATTACTAACCCATATCTGCCTTAAACATGCTACAACATAGCTCATATGGGAAGGCTGGTCCTAGCGGACCAACCTGTCCCACCTCAACTGGCCATGGCACCGGGCACCAGCACATTTGGGGCCCAGCCTGGGACCGCCTCGTCCATTGGCCCTGCACCACCTTTGGGTGGAACTTCCACAGGGGATGGGGTTTGGCCCCCCTGGGAGCAGGAACAGACAGGAACCTGTCACCCATGGTACGGTCCCGGCCGTGGTGCATAGGGAGCTTGACAGGGAGATTCAAGACCATCTATGCCAGCCTGAGGGCCGAGTGGTGCAACTAGAGGGTGAGTCTGCCCCTCCTAGACATTCCCCAGCATAGCCACCTTCTGGGCTGTGAAGGTGCAGTGGCAACTGCCCATGGGTTGGGACCTTGGTCCCACTGTATCCATTTGTGGGCTCATGGGCTTGTGACTTCCAAACACCCCTCCCCGTCAAAGGTGTTCCCCCATGTGCCATATACCACCCCTGTACGCATCTTGTTTGTCTTGTCTGTCATCCTACCCAACCTATCCTCCCTGATCTTACCTGCTCTCCTTCCCCAACATCCCACTCTCACCTAAACATAAAAGAAAAAAAGGGCAATCTGTTCCCGCAAAAACTCACGCCCCATACATAGCTGTACATTTCACACACATGTCCACTGGAAACATGTAAACATTTCTAGTTGGCATCACAACATACTATTGTTGTCTTCACCCTTCTCTCAGGGTTGTGGGTATCCAAATGTGCCACCAAATTTATTGCATTGCACAGCCGTTGCTGTAGAAGAAATGGACAGTATGGACCTTTCCTATGCACTTCCTGCACATCCCTAGCTATTTTCCCTACTGTCTTTCCCTCTTTGTGCCCCTTTTTCACCACTTTCCTATCACCCCTTTTTTCTTTTCTTTTAAAGAAATTAGCACGGGGGTAAGCAGGAGTAAGCACTTTTAAGCAGCAGTGGGCAGGTTTCAGCCTGTTTGCATGGGGGAAAGCACTGCCTGCACAGGTTAAGCAATCAAGAAGGTAACTGAGTGTCAGGAACTGTAAGGAAAAGTAACCACTGCTTACCGTCACGCAAAGCCGTGCACACCCACTCACAACTGCTTAAAATTGCCTTAATCACTCCATATCCAAGGCCCTTGTTCTGCCCAGCAACAAAATAAATGGCCACTGCAAGGCTCAAAACCAGGATGCTGTACACCACCACCAATGTGATTTACCACTAATACATGGCAGATATACAGCCATCAGATGTTATCACAAACATATCATCCAGCATAGTCATTCAACAGTATAGGAAATGTATTTCATTATGTAGATGTATGTGTGTGTGTTTATGTCCAGATAGATATAGATACATAGATATAGATATATATAGATATATCAAGAACATACCATGTTACAGCAAAGCATTAAAAAGAATGAAAAGGGAAACACCAGCAACTACTGTATTATGTAGTGGTGTTTTCCTATGTAATATCAAGACTCCCTCAGACAGACATGTGTCATTAATACACGCAAACATTTGTACATTGCCCATATATATTACTTTGAGCATTTTATTTTCATTAACAAAACAGTTCCTGTCCAATCATTATGTGAGAATAGTATTCTTTCAAGGTGCTGTGTGCAACATCATCATCATTAAAAAGTTAAATGGGGTAACCACAGATTGACCGGTAGTGTCGTGTGTACAATGGGGTCATCTGCATCACATGTACCTAGAACCTTTAGGAGTCATGTGCATACCAGGATTGTGTGCCTGAGAGGGGGGTGAGGACAACAGTAGTATGTTGTGATGCAAATTAAAAAGGTTACATATGTCCAGTAGACACTTGTGTGAAATGGACAGCTATGTATGGGGCAAAAGTTGTTCTGGGAACAGATTGGCCATTTGTTTCCATTTTCATAAGGTGAGAGTGGGATTTTGGGGAAGAAGAGTAGGTATGCTCGTAGAGGATAGGTTGGGTAGGATAACAGACATCACAGACAAGACAGCATACAGGGGCGGTATATGACACATGTTGGGGGGATTCACCTTGAATAGGCAGGGGTGTTTGGCAGTCAAAAGCTCATGAGCCCCCAAATGGAAACAGTGGGATGGAGGTCCTCACTCATGGGCAGCCACCACTGCACCTTCACAGTCGCAAAGGTGGCTGTGCTGGGGGCTGTCTAGTAGGGGCAGGCTCACTCTCTAAATGTGCCACTCTGCCCTCGAGCTGGCGTAGCTGGCCTCAAAACCCCTTACTGATCTCCTTACACACCACGGCCTGGACTGTACGACAGCTGACAGGTTCCTGTCTGGACCTGCTCCCAGAGGGGGCAAGCCCCATCCTCAGTGGCGGTTCCACCAGAAGGTGGTGCAGAGCCAACACAGGTGGAGGTCCAAGGCTGGGCCCCAAATGTGCTGGTGCCTGATGCCATGGCCTGCTGCAGTGGGACAGGTGGCTCCGCCAGATCTTCCAATCCCATACAGCCTATGGTGTTGCAGTTTTAATACAGATAAGGCTTAGTAATAGTCAACAGCATTCAGGATTACATATAACAGCATGCATAGATATTACCATCAACCCAAGACAACATATGTCATACATTTGCAGAGGGAGCACAACACATGCATATATACTGCATGACATCTGTCCAAAGCGTAAATGACTTGTGACTGCAGCTATGAACAGTGGCCCATTATTGGCATGTCACTGTGATAACCTCAGACAGTGACTGTCATACCACTGTTTCATGTGACGTATGTCCAATCAGGGATGCGATGGCAGTAACTCTCATCACTGTCCCCGTGTACTGACTGCAATCCTCACACTATGCTTCTGCAGTTCACAGATATGTGTTCTGTGAGTAACACAAGAAACAAATGGTTCCACACACTGACCAGTCCACAGATGACCCTACAGATGGGGGTTTTATTGTCAGTTTTTAAAACATGCAGACTAGCCATTACCACACACAACCTGTTAAATTGGCAGTAATCTGAATGAAGCATAGCTACATTTACATGCTGTAGTCATGTCTGGCACATCACCCTCCTGTCTTTAGGCTATTTTCCACTGTGTATGTTGTTTGAGGAATATCCAGATTTCATCTGTGATACTTTTTACCAAACACCAGATCCAGGTTCCACTCAGCGACTGTCATGGGCAAACACCAACATGATGTTGTTTCCATGCAACTGGCTATGGGAATGTCACCACAGCTATTCCACATGCAATCAGCTAGAGGAGGACTGCAATAGATGCAGAGGCCATCACCTGATCATGACCATCACTTACAAAACACAAGCTGTTGCTGAGCAGGTGTACATCTCCACACCCACCAGAGAGTGTGTGGGAGGGACAGATAGAGGCAAAGTACATCAGAGAAGGGGTGGGAGACTAAAACATAAGCATCTTCTGTCACACACCTACCAGTACAGGGGTTCAAAACCCTGACTGACTAGCCATTACTATTACAAGTGCATGCAGTTACTCCATGTGCCACATAGCTGACATGCTGGCGTGTTGTAAGAACATATATGTGTGATGGTGAGCGACATCTGCAACAGAGATATAGTAGACATGCATTAAGTGTAGCACACATGGCTTCCCACATGAACAGATGTCATTGTCAATACAACCACGCTCTCTAAGGAACTCAGACACATTGGCACACTTTGGCAGGCTCACAAATACACTTCATAACTACTTAGTTTGCCACACTACAATAATGCACAGGTATTACATGCACCACAGGGGTTATCCTGAGGTTATATGGGCTAGGGCATGTGAACGTGTCTGACATCATTCTGTATGCCAATGGGAGTTATACTGGTTGTGACTGTGGTTGGGAACATCATACCCCATATGCAGACACAAGGTGCCAGTACTGACATGCATGTGCGCATTGCTTCATGGGGGCATAGTGGTTGGCTGTGCAAATGGCTGTAAAAGGCTGGGTGAGGGGTAATCCTTGGCATCAGGCCACCTGACAATGGTCTGCAGTGTGGTTCAGGGGTGTAGCGTCTGCAATGTCCCACACCAATGGATATTGTATTAACCATCCTGTCATCTTGGTTACTATTGTGTGTGGCCATTGCTTTGCAATGCATGCCATGCCTGTGTTTGATAGTCCTTGACATGGACATTGCCTGGGATGTGCACATCCCACATTAATGTACAGTGACATGTTTAAGTGTACCTTGTTTGCCTGGCACATGTTATGTACACAGACTGTTATCAGATGTTCCAATCCTGGCCTAGTGTGGCAGGACTTGCTAATAGACAGCAGGTTGACCTTACACCTGCATTGATAGCATGATACAGGTATTCCCTTGTGTCAGTGGCATCTGTCCATACATGGCATATGTGTAAGGCATTGTATGTCCTTTGTGGATCCCATTTGATGGCACCACATATGTTGCAGGCGTTCAGTGGGGAACATAGTGAAGGCGCATTGTCTGCAATTATGTGCCTATTGTACTGGTGGACAGGGTGCCATGCCCTCTGCAGCCCACTGCAATCACACCATGCCTACTATCTGTCAGCAATGTGCAGGGTACTAGCAACATAGCGGGATTTTCTAGGCAAGTGTGTTTGTGTATGACACATGGGTTCAGACCGTATTCTGGGTAATAATAGGGTTGGTTACTTTGTTCACCAGGCCTTTTGCCAGATGTAGGAGTATGGCTTGCCAACCCAGTCTCTTGGCTGATTGAAATCTGTAATCCTGAGGTGGACATTGTGGCATATAATATGACCACCATATAGGAAAACTACAAAATTGAATCCTCAACATGTCTAGGGGTTATTAGACACTCACAGCCACCGCCACACAGGCTCTGACTGACACCCACACACCTGCTATGTCTTGGAATAGAACTCCTATCTAACTAGTTTATCACACTACAGCATTACATAGTTATAGCATGCACTACAGAGATTACGGGGCTACCTTATCCCCAAAGGTGTATTTCACAATGAATGACATCAGCAAGTTTACCAAAGTAGGACATTTCAAATGTCCTGCAAGTGAGTAGCCCAAAATGCATTGCTCACAAAACAGACAGTGAGACACAAACAACACATCCACAAATGACATGTGTGGGTATAGAACCCATGACCAAGATCTATATCACACTACTATATGGAGATGTTATAGGATGCAGCACAAGGATTACTAGGGAAGTTGTTCCCCAGAGTTGCATTTGACAAGGAATGACATCAGCAGGATTACCAAAGTAGGCCATTGTAAATGTTCTGCGAGTAAGTAGGCTATAATGCATTGCTCCCTACACAGACATTGAAACACACACAAAACATACATAACTGCCATGGTTGTGGATGGAACCCTACCACAGTTCTAAATCACACTCCAGCAGTACGCAGTTACCCCGACATGCTACAGAGATTACTGAGTTACAGCAGTCCCAAAGGTATATTTCTAGGTGGGTGACATCAGCATCCTTGCCAAAGTTAAGTATGTGAATTGTAAGGAGTGTGCGTACTCTAAAAAGCACTGTTCCCTTCTCAGGTAGACAGACACACGCAATTGGCAAGTTTGGGATTAGAACACTTACCAAACTAGTTTATTACACAAAAGCATTACACAGTTAAAGGACGCACTACAGAGATTACTGGGTTACAGCACCCCAGAGGTGTATTTCTATGTGGGTGACATCAGCATCCTTGCCAAAGTTGAGTATATGAATTGTAAGGAGTGTGCATACTCTAAAAAACATTGTTCTCTTCTCAGGCAGACAGAGACACACACAGGTGGCAAGTTTGGGATTAGAACACCTACTACAGCATTACACAGTTACAGGACATGCTACAGAGATTACTGGGTTACAATAGTCCCAGAGGTGTATTTCTAGGTGGGTGACATCAGCATCTTTGCCAAAGTTGAGTATGTGAATTGCAAGGAGTGTGTGTACTCTAAAAATCATTGTTCCCTTCTCAGGCAAAGAGACACACACACACAGTTGGCAAGTCTGGGATTAGAACACCTACCAAAATAGCTTATCATACTACAGCATTACACAGTTACAGGACACACTACAGAGACTACTGGGTTACAACACTCCCAGAGATGTATTTCTATGTGGGTCACATCAGCAGGATTGCCAAAAAGGGGCATTTCAAGTGTACTGTGAGTTGTACATGTCTTTTAACTGTGTGTACCCACTGCTTACTGTCGCAAAAACACATGTACACACACTTAAAAGTGTCTTATTCAGTCCTAAATGACATTATCAAAAACTCTTGCAGGTCTTGAACCCTGGGCCATGCACACCAAGGTCACTGGACTTACCACCAAACTATCTGGAGTGTATGCATGTTTTGTGTTTTTATAATACAAATTTTACTACAGGTATTCCACAGTACTGAAAACAAATGGGACAGTCACTTTGTGTACATGTGTACAGTACATTTGAATGTACTGTACTCTGTGAAACAACATAGACAAGTCTACATATCTACATCTGTTATAACTAAATACTAAATACATAAATTCACTTACAGGATGTGTGCACTCATATATACATATGCATATACACAAAAACAGCTATAGCCATATATATAAACATGTCTGAACACCCTTTGTGACACAGAAGGGGTTCCAAAGGAATTGACGTGTACATAAAACAGAGGCAACTCTTGTATTATAACATTTAAATATTAATCAGTTGACCGGAGAAGGGATGGTTGTTGTGCATGTGGAGTTTGGGGTGGGGAATGATGGCTAAGGAAATATACCCCAGGGATTGTGGAGTTTGGGTGGGGGAATGATGGGTATGGAAATACATCCCGGGGACTACTTCTGGCTCTGCTCGATAGTGGCACAGGAAAATAACATACACAACAGTAGTCATTCTTGACTGTCTATTCCTTTCTATTCCTAACTATGTAATAATTTGTAGATTCCACTCACCACAGATGACTACCATGGTGTGCAGCATGTTAAAACACATAACACATGTGTATGCCTGGCTACAGGGTAGTTACACACCCGCAAAGACATACACACTTGCCAGTATTGTGCTTACAAGTCTTGCCTATATAAAGGTAACTAAAAGAGTGGTATGCAGTTGGGGTATGTGCCACAGAAGCCATACAATTACACTTAATCCGATTCTGCTTCTGAGCTGGGTGACATCACAGGACTGATTACTTGCAGTGGGGAGGGGGTAAAAGGGCGGTTTAGCAGATAACAAGGATAAAGGCCAGTGCAAAAGGTAGTTTCTCTTTGGAAAGCAGTAAAACCCACTGTCATGACAGGATGCAGACACAAATACACACACACAACCACACTCCTCCATTTGCTGACACACACACAGATGCCAGTGGTAGGATTAGAGCTCCTGCCCATCTACAGATCACTATTACAGTACTATGCAGTTACAAGATGCGCCACAGAGATTACACATTTCAATGCAGTCAGAATGCCCTTCTAAGATTGAGGACATCAACAAGGATACTGACAGTTAAGATGTACATAGCTGTAAACATGTGTGTTTAAAGTAGGAGTCCATTACAACCAGAATGCACAAACAAGACACATCATCTGCAGGTCAGACATAGGTAGGCCTGAGAGGTATAGTTGTAGCACAACAAGCCCTGAACTGGAGTATGCCCATCTGTGGAATGGACAACTACTATCACTATACATGGTTACAGGCTCATACACATAGAATCACAGGATTTGTTTGGATGCATTGACTCCAATTACACAAGGTGACAGTGGGCATGCTCATACACTTAGTAACACAATGCCATTCGGGATGGACTCTGATTCTAACCACAGAAGGCCACAGTGTGCATGCTCATACACTTAGATATACAGAACACATTGTAATGGACTCCTTTTGTAAACACACAGGTTTACAGCTATGTACATCTTAACTGTCAGTATATCATACATGTTTGCTACCAGATGAAATTATATATCTGCATCTGTGCTGTGTGATACACATGTATACATGTACATGAAGTACTGCCATATATATGTGAAGTATACACAATCATGCATGTGTGGAAGTGGCAGAAAATTGGTTAACTGTGGCACACAGGTGGATGCAAAGTACAGCATGTGTCACACACATTGCTGCTCTGAAAAGCATACATTGATATCAGGTTGTGGATAGTGACATTATACTTCAAACAGTGGCATGTGCAAGCATAATATGTGAGCCCCATTGTCTAATGGTACTGAGGTGCAGGTGTCAAGAGGACCTCTCCCAGCTGTGATAGTAGTTGTCATTATTAGCAGGACCGCTCCACTAAGTATATCTGACATTGGTCATCTACACAATGTCTGCTGCTGTCCGTCACCTTAGATGTATCATTTGATACCAATCACAATACTGCCACTCGCAGTGATGTCATGGTACAAGTGGCAACTGCTTGACCAACACAATGAGCCAATGTCCTCCTGTAATTATGAGGTTGTCCAGTGTCTGTCATTCCGGGATGACATGACTGAAAGAAGACAAACCTTTGTCACAGATCACATGCATCCATGATTCAAGGGAGTGTGGATAATACCTAAGTCACATTTACCCATATAGTGCCATTCCAAGGTAAATGTCCTAAACACAGAAGTAACACCCTGACACCTACAAGACAATTGGATTGGATGCTTATGTTAATCAGTGCTAGATGTGTGGCTTTCGTAATCCATTTGCTCAATGTAGAACCTACAATGGGGAATACTGACATCTGTGCAGTGAGGAAAACCTGGCTGAAGGCTCTGTAGTGCACAATAGCACTACCACCATATAACTCAGATCCATACATGTGGGCCATAACACTGGTACAGACCACTCCTGGTGGTGGTGTCCACATATTCATAAAGGCTACTCACAAGTAAAGACCACTACTCCAACATAATGCATCACAGATGAGTCAGGTACAGATGACAGTGGCAAAAGCTGCATTCTAGGTTGTATCCTAATATACATCCACCACCATGTTCTCAGACTACCAACACACACCCATAAATGTGGTATGAAATAGTATGGTAAAACACCAAATAACCTTCGACTGGTGGACTGTACCTAGCCCTACATCAGCTGTGCAAAGTACCCATGTACTGACACAGTTGCATAATGTGTTATGCAATGCAATAATACCACTGTTTGTAACCAGGTCAGTTGTACACATACCAGGGTCCCTTGGATGTTGTCAGCATTAACACAGTTGACTGTTGCTGTACACCAGTAAACAACACCCTCATGGTTGGATATGACCTAGATGTACCTGTCCTGGATATGTACATCCCACACTCATACAACATAAATGAAAATACCATAGCTGTTGTTGTCCTTTGTACATACAGGTGACTACATTCATTACACACATGCACATGGAAGATAAGTCCATGGCTACTGAATGCTAAGAGTACATAAGGTTTGATATCTATGTTGACAGAGGTAATATTCCCTCTCTATTGGTCACCCATGCCACCTATCATATCATACAACAACCCATGTGGCATGTCCACCAAATGCAATGCCTACCAACATACCTAAATAACAGAATCATAGGACCTACACACATGGCCTGTACTGACAGACTCAGGGAAATAGAGCTATGCTCTGTATGTTCCTGAGTAGTTACAGATGACATGTCCATGACATGTACAGCCATCTGTGACCAACAACTCCTACATATACTCCATGTCAACATTTGCAAGCCATGCATGCTGTGTGCTGTCTGGACATTAACCTTATTACCACAATAGCCAGAACGTGCTGGGGTGGGATATTTACAAGACACAGACCTTGCACATGCTTGAGTAAGTGTAATGCCTAGCTCGAACAGAGCACATTGCTAGCACTCTTCCAGTAATCATGAGGTGTGTGTGGCATATATGATGTGCTCACTGTTGACCATTACAGTGCCCTGGCTTCACAGTGGAACTGTCAACAGTTTGTGGGACCATGACATGGAATATTGCTGTGTGTGTGTCTTGCTGATATGTGCTGTTGGCATAAATGTACACTAAGCTACTCAGTGAAGGTGGTTGTGTGTCCTACCAGTACATGAATACAACATCCATTATGGTGTAATGCTCAGCTAGGTTTCACACATGGTGTGGGGAAGGTGTGGAATGTATCCTCATGACCTGCTAGTTCACTTACTGATGGAGATTGCATATATGTACATGTATTGATGTGTGTTTAGATTCCATGCATGTGCAGTGTCTGATGTTTGAAGGTGACTGTTGTCTTAGTACATCATGCAGTTGCAATGCAGCCTCAACATTGCCAACTGTATATGGTGATATGCTCGAAGTACAGTAAGCTGCACTTTATGTATGAACAGATGTTTGGACATAACTACTAAGTGGTGGGGCTACTTTTCAGATGAATGATTACTGAGGATAAATCACAGGTGTGTTACAACCATTCCTACAATAACCTGTGTAACTGCTAAGCTATCATTTTGTTAATTGAAGGAGAAGATACACAACGTAGAATGCAGTAAGGGTGACACTGAAAGCAAACCTCTTGACACCTGTAACAGTAACACCTCCCCTGTGCATATATTGTACATATAGCAGCACAGTTGTCAAAGGAAAGGGTCAGTATGCTTTGTAGCACATGCAATAGTGCTGTAACTCTGTAATACCTATCATGAGATAGGCAGGTGTTTGATTCACAGTACTGGCATGTGTAGGTGTGTGTGTGTCCATATATGTCACATATGGTTGGAAATACATCCCAAATGTTTTTCACTCTCCTGTACACTGTTGTAGACATCTGTACAGAGTGAAGTGTAGAAAGCAAGACATAGGCAGGAGTTTGAATCTCACACGTCAAGTGTCTGTATGTGTGTGACATAGGTGTATATCTTTGTGAATGCCACAGTGTGTGTGTGTGTGTGTGTGTGTGTGTGTGTGTGTGTGTGTGTGTGTGTGTGTGTGTGTGTGTGTATGTCTGTGTATGGCTGTCTGGTCCCTGATGTGAGGCTGTATTTTACCATAGTGAAATGATAAGACCCCCCTCCCCCATCCACTCAATGCAATCTAGTATCCCTGTTGATGTCATCAATCTTAGAAGGGCATTCTATCTGCCTGTAAACATGTATGCCCTGGGGTGAGGCTTGTTGTTTCGTAGCCTACTAATGACCCCCCTCCTCACATACACTTACTGCATGCTAATATCCCTGTTGATGTCCTCAATCGTAGGCCATTCTGACTACCTGTACATGTGCAATTTCTGTGGCACGTCTTGTAATTGTGTAGTACTATACTGATGATTTTCACATAGGCAGGGATTCTCATCCCAACACTGGCAACTGTGTGTGTGTGTGTGTGTGTGTGTGTGTGTGTGTGTGTGTGTGTGTGTGTGTGTGTGTGTGTGTGTGTGTTACTGTGTCTGTGAATCCCTGGATGTGTATGTGTGTTTACATCCTGTTATGGGAGTGGGTATTACTGCTTCCCAATGAGAAACCACTTTTTCCACTGGCCTTTACCCTTGTCATCTGCTTCCCAATGAGAAACCACTTTTTCCACTGACCTTTACCCTTGTCATCTGCTAAACCACTCTTTTACCTCCTCCCTGCTCCAGGTAACTATACCTGTGATTGTCACCCACTATGGATGGGATGGCTTTGGCCACAGTAGCTTACTACACAGCTATCATGATCTTGGATCATTAAATCAGTAAACATGTTTGAAACTTGGGAGATTATAACTGTGATGTGGAAGCTACAAAGTGCATGCAGGTACTGTCATACAGACCTGTGAGTAGTCTACATTTACATATGGGACACTAACCGCAAACACTGACATCCCCCGGCACATGCAATTACACCTGAAAGAGGAAGGCAGAACATCAAGGTCAGCATACAGTTACTGTTGTTACACATGATACATACTGTCAAAAGTAAAAAAAATGCATTCTAAAACTGTAGTACATGGTATGTCTGCTGCCTGTCAACACTACTCAACAATGGTAATCTACAATTGTCTTCCCAGTATGTTCACCCTGTGCATCAGACCATATGAGCACGTCCCTGCACCAATGGTGTGGATGACAGGGATGAGGCACAGGCATCATCATATGCACAGGGTGATAATGTTTGCCAGAGGCCTAGGCTGCACCATTGGATGACATCATGTGTGTAAGTTAGGGCCTTTTATCTCATTGGGATGTGTGTGGATGTTATGCGTGTGTGTGTTGAGGTGCCCTACATTTGTTACTGGTGTGTGTGTGTATGTATGCACACAATCTGGCATGTGGCTGGCCTACACAGGGGTATTATTGACAGCTGCAGACTGTACATGGCAGGGGTTACAGTTCACAGTGCCCGGCCACGGCCACATGACCTGCGCCTGCCAGGGGTTGCACGGGCATTACCAGGTAGAGGTCCAGATTGAGTACTGTCTGATGACACATGTCCACTGGAACTGTGTCCCTGTTGGGACCATCCAGGACCACGTGTGCATGGCCTGCTGTGTCCTGGTGTAGACAGCACAGAAATCACCATTTAAATAGGAGAACATAAAGTCACATGCTTCAACCCAACCCACCTAACAATAAAAATTTAAAGCTACAATGAATCAATAAATATATGCAAAGTAGCACATAAAAAAATCACATCTATAAAGCATATATATTTTTTATAAATAAACAGTTTTATACTGTTTCATATAAAATCACATGCACCATACTTAAAAATTAATAATTAATAATTAAAACTTAAACTTATAAAACTTCTCTCTGTCTTTTAGCTAGAACAGGCTAAAAGACAGAGAGAAGTTTTATAAGTTTAAGTTTTAATTATTAATTATTAATTTTTAAGTATGGTGCATGTGATTTTATATGAAACGGTATAAAATTGTTTATTTATAAAAATATATTTGCTTTATAGATGTGATTTTTTTATGTGCTACTTTGCATATATTTATTGATTCATTGTAGCTTTAAATTTTTATTGTTAGGTGGGTTGAAGCATGTGACTTTATGTTCTCCTATTTAAATGGTGATTTTTTATATGTTAAGTTATACTGATGAAGGGTGTAGACCCGAAAGCTTTATTTAATAAAGATCCTGGTGTATATTTCGTTGTTTTATTCAGGCAGTTGCAGTAACACCTATTGCTGAATTTAGTAGACAGCACAGCACCAGCTGCACTGCTGCTGCTACCACCACTATGGGAGTGGGCATGTGATTTAGCATGTTCACAAAGACCTTCAACAGGTGATGTAGCTGGCTTACATCCACGTGCCTGACACATCACTCCCACCAGATGTTCCAGCACAGACATTCCATGCTCGAGGACTGACATGCCACGGTCAAGGATCCCACCATGTTACCCAATCATCTATCCAAAACATCTGCAAGATGATGTTGAGCATTTGCAATTGCCTGAATGTTGTCAGTTAAAGAATGGACAGCAGCCCTCTGAAGCCTCAGACCTTCTCTGTTGTGCCATTCAGCACATGCCTGTGCCTCCATTACATCCTGAAACATGCATCTGGTGACACCAGCTGATGTGCTATGTCTTGCAGGGGCATGTTGGCCAGGAGTCCTCCTATGAGCATCCCTGGGCACATGTCTGTGTGGGACATCACCAGTCAGTTGGCTGGGATCATGGTGTGCAGGCACACCTTGCATAGTCTTCACACATTCCTGTCCCATGCTACCACCCCCAACTGTCCTTCCTCTATGGCCACTGGTGATGGGGTATGTGTAGGCATGAGAACTGTGTTCTGGGATGAGGGAGATACAGGTGGAATGGCAACCAATGGCACAGATTCAGCCCCTGACAACCCTGCCTGTGCTTCAGTCATACTGTCATCATCACTGCTACAGTCGGTGTAGACACTAACATCAGGCTCACTGCAAGAGGGCAACGCACCTACATCAACACCTGTGAGGGGCAGACAAAAACTATATATTACAAGTTATACAGCACAGTACAGACACACAGACACAGAGACACATAGACAAACAGACAGACACACAGACACACAGACTCACACACACAGAAACACACACAGACAGAGACACATGATATGGCACCCAATGGCATGCAACATGCATGTGATATGGCAGAAGGCATTCAGCTTAGGCAATTATAGTGGTAGTTATCATACATCCCTGTGTTGCACACAACAGCATGCATGTGTTATAGCAGAAGGCATGCACCTTACACAATTATAGTAGTAGTTAACATACATCCCTGTGTTCCACCATTTGTGTTTATAGGTCATGCCCCAAACCTGCAACACAATGCGTGCACTATGTACTGTTGCACCACACTGCCATGTTTTGTGCAACACACCCCACATTTTAACAGACCATTGCGGACCTGTGTACATCTGCCACTGATGCTTTATGTTGGCCACTGCCCCTATGTGTGATGAGGACATGAGCAGAAGGGTATGTTGAGTGAATATTATGTTTGCCTGAGCCCTAGCTTTCATATCTCCCCCACAGCAGTGCATGCCTGTTCAATGTTATTCTGCTTACCCCTGAGCTGAATCTACAGACAATGTGCATGTGGCTGTACACACATGTTTGACATGGCTGTCCCTATTTTGCAATGGTGCCACAGACCAACACAGGTTAACAGTACACCAGCCTGATGTGTGGTATATGACCTTGCCAATCATATGTAGTATGACATGTCTTCTGCTGACGTGTTGAATGACATGCATACATGTTTAACACAATGGTCTCCTTTCAAATATACAGTGAGGTAATGGTGTCCCAATGCAGGGATGTATTGTACTAACATGGACCTTTAGCTGATGCAATGTTGTCAGTCCGCCCTACAGATATACAGTGACATACTGAAATTCAAGCTGCTGTGCATAGACATTGCAGGACATCATGTGGCTTCACTATTGCTATACAGTGTGAGTTACAGACACAGTTCATAGCCATGACTATGTTCAGATACAATACATATCTAATGTGGAATGTGACCCACATCACTGAGGTGCATACACACTAAACCCTAATGTAGAATGTGTGACACAGGTCACTGAAGGGTATACAGATAACACCCCTGCACATCTGCAACCATATTGCTGATGCCTAGCAACTATGCCCAGACATGGCTATCCTAGCAGTACTCCATGTCCCACATGCCATCTGTGTACCTCACACACATGAGGAGCAAGCAAGACAGTGATGTCTGACACCAGCAAGGTGAACGTACAGTATCTGTGGCCTGATGTCATTGTATGTGTATGTTGTGCATCACATGTATGTATTTGGATACTGTATAGGTGAAAGCTTTCATGTCGTGATACACTCAAGATGTTCAAGACATGTTGTGTGGTGGTTTGATGTCATGCCTACACAAGCTATGCACAGGCCTGTATGATGTTTAGTGTGTCACAACTGCAATATCACCATTACACAAAGGCCATAGTTGCATTGCGTCAATCCAATGTACAGCAGGGTGTACACGCATGTACTTCCTTTCTACTGTGTGTGTTGCTTCATGTCTCTGGCCATCCTCCATGGCCATGTGTAAACATGTTTTGTCCAATGGTTGTGATTGGCATCTATTCCACATGTCAGTGTTGTCTCATATGACATACACCCGTAGATGTCATATACTCCACTGAGGACAAGGTTATGCAGACAAAGGGTGGTATGTTTGGGATGAGAGATATGTTTCGCAGGATAGTTAGCCAGTGTTGCAGTCAGCCTACAAAATGTCATGGACATGTCAGATAGCACATGACATTGCGCAACAGTCATACCACCATACATTATGTGTACGTGTGTTAAATGGCCACATGGCAGATAGTATGCAGTTAATATGATCTGTGCATTATCAAACCTGATAAATAATAACAATTTCACCTGCAACAGGCTGCTGTCACTGCAAAATGCCAGAGGTACCTAAATAGAAAGCGTCACAGCAGTAAGATCATTATCCACACCTGTGTGATAGCTACGAGGAGCAATGTGCATGTTAGCACATAAGCCAGTACAATAGACTATACTATGGAGTATGCACATATTTGCATACATAGAGTAGCAAACCATAGTACGTGGCATGTGTACATACATGTCTTGCATATGATGTTACATTAAATATTGTACAGTAACACATGTAACTATATGAAATATAGTTGTGTTCCATGTGCAGTAGTGACTTACCAGGCAACTCCTGGCTCAGTGGTTGTGAGACACCCACCTCCACAATTCCAGTTAAAGCTTGTGGATGGAGTTCTGCAGGTGTCCCCAGGTTGGCCAGTAGCTCCTCGGTACATGTGAGTGGGGACTGGGTGAGTGCCCCCCCCACCTGTTGCAGCTTATTCCCTGACGATTGCATTTGCATGCTGTTTTGCCCATCTAATGAAGTCGGTGCAGTGTCAGCGCACCTGCTTATAGGTGCGATTGTGGCCACCAACATCATTTACCCTCCTGCAAAGTTCCTCCCACTGGCCATCCTGCTGCTGTGCATCCTGTGGCACATGGCTGAAAAGTTTTTTTCTGAAGAAGTTGGTATATTTACACTGACTAAAAGCTTGTAGTAGCTTAAAGCATTTAACCTTCAATTCAAGTTTTTATTATATCCTTGGCTGGCGACTTTTTACAGTGTTTTTTGGTCGAGCAGAGTTGATTCCATCATTTTTCTATTTTATTTTGTGGAGCGGTTTGTACTCTTTTGTGCTTTGGTATATACAGATGGTTTGAATGTGTGACAAGGCATCCTTTTATAGTTAGAGATCAGTAACATGTGCTATCCTGATCACCAATTGGTGTTCTGAAGTAGTTAATTACATGCACATCAGCTGTGCAGCTACTCCATTAGCCAATACCATGGCAACAGTGGAGTATAATTGAGTACTCCACTTGGGCATTGTCCCTTTTGCCTTACTTGTGAATTGTAACAGCTGTATGCTGACAAACACAAATATATTGTCTGTAATGCCTAGAAGATTTGGTCTAAATGTGAGTACTGCTGTTATATTTCTGAACATTGCTACTTGTACAGGGTTTGTCTGCACCTAATGCTTCTGCATATGTTTCAGTCTGACCAGGATGTTTGACCAGCTCAGGGCTGTATGGCTATGCATATAATGTTAGGGGGTTTACAGTGTGCTCACCAGACATATTTAGTTTGGTGTAAATGTGTATCATACTGTGCTGACAGTAATTGGTAACACTTCCTGGTGTAATTACTTTTCAACCCTCTGAAACAGGAATAATTCAAACAAACTCTGTAACATCAGCAGCTGTTCCATTGTATAACAGCAACTATTTTGCATAGGGCCATTTAAGTGTGTCTCTGTACAGGTATGTCAAGGTTTCAGCATATGTCGTACAGTGGGTGAATAATTGGTTATGGTATGACAGTATGTATTGTTGTAATTAGTTTGGGTGTGGGGGAGGTGTTGTTGGGTGTACATAGCAGATGCAGGTGTGTAGGAACTGCTTTTATACATATTCTATATGCGTGTGGGTGTTCTTTCCCTATGTGAACACCTATCCCTTAGAGGACTAATACTATGGTAATTGCAGGCTGAGTCATTAAGGCACTGTTAAATGCTTCCTGTATAGCATGCAGGTAATGTTAATTCTTGAATCCTTTTGGCAATACACCGGAATGCAATAAAGTTTTGCTAAATGAAATATGTCTGTGTATTTCTGTCATGGATATTTGCAATGACAGATGTCTGTGTATTTCTGTCAAGGATATTTGCAGTCATTGTAGTTGTGTTGGTGACTAATCCTATTTGGCTCATGTCCATAGAACATATTTGTAATAGTGTATTGGCATATACTCTTCATATGTTATGTTCATATTGTTTGAGGGTGGCAGAATGTGTGATTGCTATGCTCCATGTTATACTCAGATTTGAACACTTCAGATGCTGTATACACACATGTATATATCTATATCTATATATATATATATATATATATGTGTGTATGTATATATATATATATATATACATACATATGTATATAGATTAGATATAGATATATAATATATATTATTGCATACATTTATATGTACCTCCATAGATGTGTAGATGTTTTTAACCTATCTATATATCTACATATATGTATATCTCTATATATCGACATGTATCTATATATCTCTTTCTATCTCTCTCTCGCTATACACATATATATATATATCTATACATATATATATATATATATATATATATATATATATATATATATATATATATATGTACATTTGTATATATATATATATATATATATATATATATATATATAAATATATATATAGCATGCAACTTTCATTGGGTACATGGCGGTTTGTCCTATTTCCACACAATCCTCCCTTTTGTGTTTTAACATGTCCGAATACACAGCTGGCATAGGTACATCTCAGGTAGCTTACTCTGAGGATGGTGTACATGTTTGCTGGTTCTAATCTTGGAAGTGGTTATTATTTTACCTCTCAGAGCAGGCACTGGTAGGGAAAGTGTGATTAACATACATTTAAACAGTTGTAAGCAAGTTTGCCCGTTGTCTGCTTGATGGTAAGTAAAGGTTATACCTGTGAAGCGCTTATCTATTTAACCGTGTTTAAGCGCCACTTTTCCATCATGCAAACCCACACAAAACCGCTTAAAACTGCTTAAAACCTTAATCAACCTGCATCCAACAGCCCTTATTCCGGCCCTCAAAATAAGTTAACAGCCCTTGCACCCGAGACCATGAACACCCAGTCACTGACTTTACCACTAAGGCATCTGAGATATGAACAAATGTTATGGCGTTTAGAATATACATTTTACTACGGGCATTTCTCACTACTGAAAACAAACGTGACAGTTAGTTGGTGTACATATGTATGGTACTTGTTAATGTTCATATGTTTGTGGAATTAAATGTTGCAATGTGACCTGACAGGGTGTATTATGGATGAGAATGGTTCTTGTTTTTTGTCCCTTTTTATTGTCCCCATACTCCATGTATACCCCTCCAGTTCACTTATTGAACATCCAACCCAAGCTCCCCTTGATGCATAATTTCATTACTCATCATTCCTCCCCCACCCCAATCTCCACATACACAATAAGCACCCCTTCTATGGTGAATTAAGTTAATATTAATAGTTATAATACCAGAGCTGCATGTGTTTTGTGTACACTTCAATTCCTTTGGATTGCTTCTGTGTCACGAAGTGTGTTCATAGATGTTTATATATATGGCTATAGATGTAACTGTATTCATATATATATTTTTATTTTATTTTATTTTACATTTGTTAACCGGGCTAGTCCAACTGGATACATGTCCATTTTCAGTGGAGGCCCGAGGAGAAAAGCTCCACTAACTACTACTTAACAAGTTAATGAAAACATATACAGAATTATGCGATAAAAAGAAACATTTGCTTAAAATATCTTCCAGAATGTATATACACAAGAGTACAATATGAGACTTAGCAGGTGAGTTAGATTAGATAATTTTACTCGGTTACAGTATTACTGCATTATACTGAGAAGTAGAGTTAGATTATGATAGATCGAGATGAAACCTGAAAGAGGAGAAGGAATATTACAGAGAGGTAACTCATACAAAGTAGTGGAAGTAATACATGCACATAGAAAGAAGGTAAATGGAGAGTGAGAGGGATAGGTAGAGGAAATTAGTGGGAGTTTGAGTTTAGTCGGGGTTGAAGCATGGACATATCCAGTGATTTTTAAGATAAATTCTAAGTTTTTGTTTGAACAAAGCAGGGGTAGGCATTGAAGTAAGTTCAATAGGAAGTTGATTCCAGTGTTTCCCAATGGCGTTAGAGAAAAGGGAGTCACCAGCAAGGTTGTTGGATTTAGTTAAAGTCACTAGGAGTTTGCTAGAGGAGCAAAGTGAATTCAGGTTAGAGTAAGGGGTAAGAAGTTTGGAAAGTGCAGGTGTGTTGTTAGGTTGATAGAAGGCTTTTGGATAAAGGAAAGTTGGGAAAGAAGCAACATATTTTCTAGTTCTAGCCAGTGAAGTTTCTGAAGGTTCAGACAGTGGTGAGTTCTGAAAGGAGTGCCAGTTGCAAATCTGGTAATGCTATTATATGTGTTAGTCAGTTTAGAGAGATTGTTTTTCTTCAGGTTAGTGAAAATTGATGAGGCATAGAGAAGAGTTGAAATAAGGTGAGAGTGGGCAAGGGTAACTTTGGCTGTGGGGGTTAAGAATGTTTTAATTCTGTAGAGGAGCCCAATTTTTGTTTACAGTTTTAATGGTATTATTAATGTGACAATCATAGGTAAGGTTGTTATCAATCATGACACCTAGTAGTTTGGTAGTAGAGTCGGCTGATATGAGGGTGCCATTAATAGATAAGATGGAGAAGTCTAATGTGGGGGACCTAGTAGTAGGTTTAAAGAGGAGGAGTTTTGTTTTTTTAGCATTTAAAAGTAGGCAGCGTTTTAAGAACCATGCTTCTACTGTGTGGAATACATTTTGAGTAATAGTTTGAAGCTCAGGTATGGTTTTAGCTGAGCAAATAAGAGTGGAGTCATCCGCATATTGTATACATGTAGCTTGGGGAATAGCTACTTGTAGGTCATTTATAAAAAGGGAGAAAAGGAGGGGTCCAAGAATAGAGCCTTGAGGGACACCAAGAGAAATTGGGAGAAGAGAGGAAAGTTTGTTATCCCAGAGGACTGCCTGTTTTCTGTTAGTGAGATAGGAAGTGAACCAATGGATAGCCTTGTGTAAAGCAAGAGATTCCAGCATTTTTATGAGGAGGGAGTGGATGACCATGTCAAAGGCTTTGGACAGATCGATAAAGAGGGCTGAAGATAGAATATTATTGTTGCGGTTTGTGTTTATAAAGTCAGTAAAGGAAAGGAGAGCAGTGGTGGTACTGTGAAAAGGCCTAAAGCCGTGTTGACAGGGAGTAAGAATGTTATTTTTAGTTAAGTGATTCATTAGCTGGTAGTGAACACATTTTCCATGATTTTTGCTAGGGGAGACAGGAGGGCTATAGGTCTGTAGTTAGAGTATTCATTGGAGTTTCCTCCTTTATGTATGGGTATAATGTGTGAGATTTTCCAGATGTCAGGTATGGTTCCTTCATTAATAGTTCTGTTGATAAGGATAGAAATGGGATAGGCTATTTCCTTAGCAGCTTTTGGAGGAATTCAGATGGAAGTTGGTCAGCAGAAGGGGTACATGGTTTAAGTTTTTGGAGGCATTTTTGGATGACGGTGGTGGAGATGGGTTGTATTATAAAGGTTGGTTGATTAGAAGATGCAAGATCAGGGATGCTAGAATTGTCAATGGGAAGGTTGGAGGCCAGTGAATTGATAGTATTAGTAAAGAAGGAGTTGAAAGCATTGGCAGTTTCATGGGAAGAATTATTATTGGACCCAGAGGGAGAGGGAGTGGTAGTCTGCCCGGGGTGAAGAAGTCTATTTAAGGTAGACCAGAATGTTTGGGGATTATTGTAATTTGCTTGTTGGAGGTTACTATAGTAGTTTTTTTTGTCAGAAAGAATAGATTTTTTGGTACTGTTTCTTAGGTGTCTGAAGGTCAGTTGATCTGAGGGAGATTTACTAGTTCTCCATTTTATCCGGGATTTGTTTCTGAGTAACATTTTTTGTCTTGTTTCCTTAGATAGCCAGGGGGCAGGTTTAGTTTTGACTCGGATAGTTCGTTTTGGTGCATGATAGTCAAGGATTGATAAAAATGTGGTATTAAAAAATTGAACAGCTTCTTCTAGAGGAAGAGTTTGTAGAGGTTTCCAGTTACAGGCATTTAGTTCAGTGTTAAATAGGATAGGGTTAAAATATTTATTACTACGAGAAGTTATGATGGTGGGGGCATTAGTAGTGGTGTTCTTCTTTCTTATGATATAGATCAAGTTGTGATCACTAATGTCATCTGGCAAAGTGCCAGTTTGATATTGTAGTTGTGGTTTATTGACAAGAATCCAATCTAGTATGCTTTCTTTGTTGTTAGGTTTGTTAATCCTAGTGGGGGTGTTTATTGTTTGTGTAAAGCCATGGAGATTAATAAGAGAGAGTGGGTTGTTAGTATTGACTGAGAACCAATCAAGGTTGAAGTCTCCAAGTATTACAGTTTCTTGTGGGTAGGTGGATGAAGCCCAGCTAAGGATATTTTCTATAATTAAGGAGTTATTTCCAGGAGGTAGATAGATACAGATAATATAGATGGCTTTATTTGGGTTCAGTTGTAGTTTTGATATAAGGAGTTCAGTCTTGGTGTTCTCCAGGGGAGTATAGGGTACTAAGGATAAATTTAGATCAGACTTAAATAGGAGTGCTACTCCCCCACCTTGCGGTATTATGTCCAGTCTCAGAATGTTGTAACCTGGCGGAATGATTTCAGTATCTTTAGTGATGGGTTTTAATCAGGTTTCAGTTAAACATAGGATGTCAAAAGAGTAATAATCAAGAAGGGAGTGCAGATGGGTGACTTTGTTGTTAACACTTCTGATATTAAGGTGTCCTATGAGTAAGGTATTTGCATTAGAGGTTGGTAATGGAAGGGATGAGTTAGAAATGGTAGGTGTGGCTTCAGAGGAAATAATAGAGGGTCCTGGGTTAGGATGTATATCACCATCTATCAGGGTAGAGGGGTAGTGTTTTAAGTGGTGTTTACTGGTAAATAACAGTAAATATTTTAGTTTTCTTAGCATGAGATTATTGGGTTTAAAATGGGATAGTCTGTGGTATTTAGCTAAGAGGTAGCAAGAGGTAAATGTAATGTTAGAATGTGTGAAATTTGAGGTTGTTAAATCTGAAGCAGTTTGTTTGGAAGAAGTTTTAAAGTGATAATTATACTTTATTTCATAAGAGGTCAGGAGATAGGGTAGTATGAGTACTAGAAAAGAGATAGACAGGGGTAGTAGCTTAGCTGGACTTTGTTTAATTATATAGGCCATGGATGGCGTTGTGTAAGTTTTAGAGGACATATTGAGGAGGGGATAAAAGGAACTACCAGGCCCAAGATAGGATAAAAGTATAGCAGAAGTTAACAAAATGTGGAAGAAGGAGCTAGAGTATAAGTCAAGGTGTAGGAGGGAGGGGAGATAAGAGGGAAAGGGAGTAAGGTAGTTACTAGTGGGCGGAGATTAACAAATTAGGACAGAGGTTTGGATAGGTGTGTTTGTGTAGGGGGTGTGGTAAGTGAAGTATAAGGGTAGGGGTACGTGGGGTGGGTGGGATAAGGGGGTAGGGAGGGGAGTGAAGCGGGGCAGAAACAGTTAGAGTAGAGAGAGCGTGTAATCAGTTCAGCAGAGGAGCTGAAACACTATGTAGATAGGAAAGTAGGAACAGGAGCTTAGTGAGATAAATGATAGCTAGATATGCAGGTGAAAAGCATAGAAGGAACAAGGTAAGTATACAAAAAAAGGTACAAGTATTATACAGGGAAGAAATAAAAAAAAAGGTATGCTGAGGGAAAAGAAAGAGGGGTTAGAAAGATAGAATACAGTCAGGATTCAGTCGCGTAGTGTGAGTAGGAGGAAATAGAAGGAGATACAGCAGCCAAGAGTGTGCAAGATGGGAAAGGAGAGATTGAAAAGGATGAAGGAAATCAGGACAACCTAGAGAATGGTGAGGGTAGCGGACACAGGTGACTCTAGTCAGGCAGGAGCATGAGGGAGTATGACACCTGGCTAGATATGAGTGGAGAGGAAAAGTTACTATTACAACGCTAGCAAGCAGGGGAGAGTAAGCAACCTTAGGTGGTTCCACGTGGGTGCTGCACACGATAGGGTTGTAATAAATTACAGTATAAACAAAATGCACATACAGCAAAACCACTTTTCTGCTTTGACAATAGGACCAGCAGATGAGAGGTAGTTAAGGTGCTTCCTGGGTGCCGGACAAAAGGCCTGTATTGTAGCTTCAGGAGACCACTGAATACGTCAGCAGGGAGGGGACAACCCGAATGAGGAGCACTAGGCTTTGAAGCTGGAAAGAAACAAGAGAGGTGGGTTAGGAATAAAAGGTAAAAGGGATTACAAAGTTGGTTAGTGAGTGAGAGAAAAGGTGCAGGAGTAGAGAGAAATACAGTTAAATATAAGCATTTGTAAAACAGCAGCAACTATTGTTAAATATAAGCATTTGTAAAACAACATCAACAGGTCATGTGAGGTAGAGTACAAGTTTAACAGGTACAGCTGGTATGCATTAGTACAATTCCCCTAATGAAAACAATGCGCCCGGTTGGAGGCCCCAGGACAATGCTATTAGGATGTTCTTTATCCTAGTAATCCCTGTCTTCTTAAGTATGCAGGGTATAAGTATAGAGTCAACATAAAGCGTATATAAAGAAAAGTGAACAAACACAGGGAATAACACTGACCAATGTAGAAGGTGGATGCACACTACAATAGGACTCAGTTCAAAAAAACTTCTTCTCAGCCTAAAGTACTAAATAAGCAAGAGGCTAGCAGATAAAACAGGGTGCGATTAAACAAAACCAGTTAAGCTATACAACATACGCAACTTAGGACCAAATAGAAAGCACGCGCCCTGCTTTCAGGGAAACCGCAGTGCAACACCAGGAGTCAAAAAATAAGCAGTAGCTAGAAATAGGCAAGAGGTAACCTAAGTATTGTCAGGACACATATAAGTGAACCAAGTAATCTGAAAAATGAAACGACAATGTAACACTAGCGTTTCTATAAATAACAAGTGGCTACACAACAATAGGACTTTACCGTTCTCAAATCCACAGCCTACAGTGGTAGGTTTTCTGCTTAAAACAGGAAACAGTCCAAACAGCAGTAGCTAAGTTAGGATGTGTTGCGTCTAACCAAACAAGATGCACGCGGTTATCCTGAGGGTATACTGCAGTACAACACAATGCATAGGGGAGAAAAAAAAATATGCTAGGCTTTCTATAAATCAACAGGAGGTAACTGAAGTATTCAGGAGCCGATTACGAGATCCAAGCAATTTAGAAGAAAACGCTAGGCTGTCTAGAACAACAAGAGGTGACCCCAGTATGTTTATGAATAATCCGAATACATTTAGGTGATCAAAGGGGTCTAAATGAGGCGTTTCTAATACTATACTGCAAAACAATTTCAGCGGGTACGCTAGTTAAAAAACCATACAGTAGGAACTATGCAGTAAATGTATGAGAGAAGGTACATTAAGTAAGCCAACAGCTAAAAAGGTACAATAAACTAAGCTCAAGTGTTATAGTAAAAAAAAAAACGATAAAACAAAAGTGAAATCAGACACTTACCGGCAGCACACCACGCGGTCAACCAGGGGGATAACTAATACTGAACAGGAGGATTCAAAGATGGCGCCTTGGAGGGGAAGCTACTACATATAGAGTATAGAGTGCTAGGGGGAGGGGGAGCCAAAGAGAAAACCAATGAGTGTGGAGGGTTAAGGATAGGGGAGGGAAGTAAGAGTTCTTAGAAACAGTTAGAGTAGAGAGAGCGTAGCCAATCAGTTCAGCAGAGGAGCTGAAACACTACGTAGATAGGAAAGTAGGAATAGGAGCTTAGTGAGATAAATGATAGCTAGATATGCAGGTGAAAAGCATAGAAGGAACAAGGTAAGTATACAAAAAAAGGTACAAGTATTATACAGGGAAGAAATAAAAAAAAGGTATGCTGAGGGAAAAGAAAGAGGGGTTAGAAAGATAGAATACAGTCAGGATTCAGTCGCGTAGTGTGAGTAGGAGGAAACAGAAGGAGATACAGCAGCCAAGAGTGTGCAAGATGGGAAAGGAGAGATTGAAAAGGATGAAGGAAATCAGGACAACCTAGAGAATGGTGAGGGTAGCGGACACAGGTGACTCTAGTCAGGCAGGCGCATGAGGGAGTATGACACCTGGCTAGATATGAGTGGAGAGGGAGAAAAGTTAGTATTACAACGCTAGCAAGCAGGGGAGAGTAAGCAACCTTAGGTGGTTCCACGTGGGTGCTGCACACGATAGGGTTGTAATAAATTACAGTATAAACAAAAATGGACATACAGCAAAAACCACTTTTCTGCTTTGACAATAGGACCAGCAGATGAGAGGTAGTTAAGGTGCTTCCTGGGTGCCGACACAAAAGGCCTGTATTGTAGCTTCAGGGAGACCACTGAATACGTCAGCAGGGAGGGGACAACCCAAATGAGGAGCACTAGGCTTTGAAGCTGGAAAGAAACAAGAGAGGTGGGTTAGGAATAAAAGGTAAAAGGGATTACAAAGTTGGTTAGTGAGTGAGAGAAAAGGTGCAGGAGTAGAGAGAAATACAGTTAAATATAAGCATTTGTAAAACAGCAGCAACTATTGTTAAATATAAGCATTTGTAAAACAACATCAACAGGTCATGTGAGGTAGAGTACAAGTTTAACAGGTACAGCTGGTATGCATTAGTACAATTCCCCTAATGAAAACAATGCGCCTGGTTGGAGGCCCCAGGACAATGCTATTAGGATGTTCTTTATCCTAGTAATCCCTGTCTTCTTAAGTATGCAGGGTATAAGTATAGAGTCAACATAAAGCGTATATAAAGAAAAGTGAACAAACACAGGGAATAACACTGACCAATGTAGAAGGTGGATGCACACTACAATAGGACTCAGTTCAAAAAAACTTCTTCTCAGCCTAAAGTACTAAATAAGCAAGAGGCTAGCAGATAAAACAGGGTGCGATTAAACAAAACCAGTTAAGCTATACAACATACACAACTTAGGACCAAATAGAAAGCACGCGCCCTGCTTTCAGGGAAACTGCAGTGCAACACCAGGAGTCAAAAAATAAGCAGTAGCTAGAAATAGGCAAGAGGTAACCTAAGTATTGTCAGGACACATATAAGTGAACCAAGTAATCTGAAAAATGAAACGACAACGTAACACTAGCGTTTCTATAAATAACAAGTGGTTACACAACAATAGGACTTTACCGTTCTCAAATCCACAGCCTACAGTGGTATGTTTTCTGCTTAAAACAGGAAACAGTCCAAACAGCAGTAGCTAAGTTAGGATGCGTTGCGTCTAACCAAACAAGATGCACGCGGTTATCCTGAGGGTATACTGCAGTACAACACAATGCATAGGGGTGAAAAAAAAAATATGCTAGGCTTTCTATAAATCAACAGGAGGTAACTGAAGTATTCAGGAGCCGATTACGAGATCCAAGCAATTTAGAAGAAAATGCTAGGCTGTCTAGAACAACAAGAGGTGACCCCAGTATGTTTATGAATAATCCGAATACATTTAGGTGATCAAAGGGGTCTAAATGAGGCGTTTCTAATACTATACCGCAAAACAATTTCAGCGGGTACGCTAGTTACAAAACCATACAGGAGGAACTATGCAGTAAATGTATGAGAGAAGGTACATTAAGTAAGCCAACAGCTAAAAAGGTACAATAATCTAAGCTCAAGTGTTATAGTAAAAAAAAACCCGATAAAACAAAAGTTAAATCAGACACTTACCGGCAGCACACCACGCGGTCAACCAGGGGGATAACTAATACTGAACAGGAGGATTCAAAGATGGCGCCTTGGAGGGGAAGCTACTACATATAGAGTATAGAGTGCTAGGGGGAGGGGGAGCCAAAGAGAAAACCAATGAGTGTGGAGGGTTAAGGATAGGGGAGGGAAGTAAGAGTTCTTAGAAACAGTTAGAGTAGAGAGAGCATAGCCAATCAGTTCAGCAGAGGAGCTGAAACACTACGTAGATAGGAAAGTAGGAATAGGAGCTTAGTGAGATAAATTATAGCTAGATATGCAGGTGAAAAGCATAGAAGGAACAAGGTAAGTATACAAAAAAAGGTACAAGTATTATACAGGGAAGAAATAAAAAAAAAGGTATGCTGAGGGAAAAGAAAGAGGGGTTAGAAAGATAGAATACAGTCAGGATTCAGTCAGAGTGTGAGTAGGAGGAAACAGAAGGAGATACAGCAGCCAAGAGTGTGCAAGATGGAAAAGGAGAGATTGAAAAGGATGAAGGAAATCAGGACAACCTAGAGAATGGTGAGGGTAGCGGACACAGGTGACTCTAGTCAGGCAGGAGCATGAGGGAGTATGACACCTGGCTAGATATGAGTGGAGAGGGAGAAAAGTTACTATTACAACGCTAGCAAGCAGGGGAGAGTAAGCAACCTTAGGTGGTTCCATGTGGGTGCTGCACACGATAGGGTTGTAATAAATTACAGTATAAACAAAAATGGACATACAGCAAAAAACACTTTTCTGCTTTGACAATAGGACCAGCAGATGAGAGGTAGTTAAGGTGCTTCCTGGGTGCCGACACAAAAGGCCTGTATTGTAGCTTCAGGGAGACCACTGAATACGTCAGCAGGGAGGGGACAACCCAAATGAGGAGCACTAGGCTTTGAAGAGCAAAAACCACTTTTCTGCTTTGACAATAGGACCAGCAGATGAGAGGTAGTTAAGGTGCTTCCTGGGTGCCGACACAAAAGGCCTGTATTGTAGCTTCAGGGAGACCACTGAATACGTCAGCAGTCACTGACTTTACCACTATATATATTTATATCTATGTGCAGACATCACTGACATGTGTGTATACATATATATATATATATATATATATATATATATATATATATATATTTAGTAGTAATTTTTAACAGTTACACATATGTAGACTTGTATATGTTGATTCACAAACTACAGTACATTACAATGTACTGTACATATGTACACACAGTGACTGTCCCATTTGTGGTCAGTACTGTGGAATGCCTAAAGTAAAAGGTGTAGTCTAAAGACAATGAAACATGTATACAGCTCAGATGGCTTAGTAGTAAGTCCCATGACTATGGTGTGCATGGTCCAGGGTTCATGGCCTGTGATGCTTTGGAAATGTTTTTTCTCCTGAATAAGGCTCATTTAAGCAGTTGTAAGCATGTTTAACAGTGTTTGTGTGACTTTAAAGCAGCAGTTAAGCACAGTTAAACAAAATTTAAAAGTGTATAACCTGTGCGTGCAAACACGGCCACATCTGCTAACTACTCAGGATATATACATTTCAGTGAAGTAACATCTTACTACATAACATTACAATCTCTGTTGACTTTACTCTCCAGCACACATGGGTTCATATGGGTGTTTCAAATGTTTATTGTACTGAAGAATACTACCTAAATATGCAGGCTGTGGTTAAGGTATACTTTTTAACATGAAAAACATCTCTGACTTTATTGGGATTTGAACCACACATGCACAGATCCTATGCGAATGCTGTAACCATTACACTATTGACATTAATGTTATTTCAGCCTATTTCCTATTTAGATGATTTCTATGTGTAAGCTAGGCTAAGCAAAGGGTGGAGGCGCCCAAACCCACTGAGCTTCACTTACTCCTGAAATTAAAACATAACATATGAAATGAGAGACTAGAAATCAAATTCCTAACTACATTAGGCATAGCTCCTCACTGACACACTTGAAGAGAAACCTTGCTGTGTGAATGGGTAACAGAATATACACCCCTGGGATCATGTGTCCTAGAACTATACAATCAGGGGGAGCCCCTCCAGTTTTATAGCTGCAAGACCTGTTGGGGAAATTGAATTGTGTTGATTTTTCACATTAGCATGCCCTTTTTAGATCACAAAGTGCCCCTATTACCCTCCGCCACCCCAGTCTTCAACAGCTTCCGGCAACTCTGCCTGGAATCACTTCATTGGCTGTGCTTGACAGAGGCTCAGTTACTTCATCAATGGTGCAGAGAAAACCAACACACTATAGCTATGTTTCTAAATGCCCTTGGGCAGATAGCCAACTACCTATCTGTGAACCACTAAAGTGCAGGCCATCACAGAAATAATATGTGAATAAACAGAGCTTTCAGATCACAATATACAGTGAAGAATCACCATGTAGTCAGAGAACAGCTAAGTATAGCAAGAACATACAGAACACTGATACTTAATCACTCCAAAAGCCTATCTTGGAAGTTAAAAGACTTGTATCAGTTTAAGGCTTTTTATTGCTTACTAGTAGGTTACCTACCGGAAAGATGAGAAAAAAGCACAGATGGGAAGCATGCATGCAACAATACGATACCGGCTTGCATGTGTCAGCCTTAGGCTTTCGAATACTGGCCAAGGCTATTGGCGCCCCCATTGTGCCTTTTTTAGGCAAGTCTCACAGGTGAATCCCACCTCTGTAAACAGCACAATAGCAAAATCAATGAAGGTTATGCTACTCAACGCCAGGAGTTGTAATCACAAAATGCATGCACTCACAGCACTCCTCAGTATGGACAACATCAACATCTGTGCAGTTACTGAAACCTGTTTTAAGACTCCTGAGAGCACACGAGCACTACTGGACTACAACCCATACCACACATTTTGGCCACAGAACATGGACTGATACAGACATGGAGGGGGTCTATCCATATTCGTCAAGGACACCTACACCTCCAGGTTAGTGGAGCAGCATGATACCTCTGAGATCATCCATGTGCAGCTAACATCAGCCACAACTGCAATGCAAACTGTGGCCTGGTACAGATCACCCTACTTGACCCAGGACCACCACTCCCCCTACCTGGAGACAGTGGAAAACATGACAGTCCTACCGAACACCCTGGTATTGGTCAATTTCAACTACCCTACCATTAACTGGGAAACTTACTGGAGTACTCACTTTCAGGCCCAGCACTTCCTGGAATTTATCACCTCAAATGCCCTGTATCAGAAGGTAAACTCCCTAATCAGAGTTGGAAACACTAGAAGTGGTAATCACCAACATGGGTGACAGGTGCACCACAGCAGAGGTAAACTGGTCACTGTTTAGATCTGACCATGAACTATTCACTGATGATTTCCACACCCAACCATTTCCCCCACCCAAGGTAACCACAGTGAAAATCTTTCCTGCAGCTAACTTCACACTACTAAAGACAGAGGTGGGAGGTTTCACAGCCCCCACGGTAAGGTAAAACACTGCTCAAGATGCAGAAAGATTTACAAATGCACTCTGTAAGCACCTACATGGATGTATGTATTGTGCCATCACTGGTAAACCAAGACTCCCTCCTCCAAGACAAGGACACCAGTCTGGTGGACCCCTGCAATAAACATGCTATACAACAGAAGTAGGACAGTAGTCCAGAAAAACAGCAAATCCCAAGAAGGGCAGACATCCATGACCAGTATTATTAAGAAACTTAGGTCCCTCATGAAATCATCCAAGGCTAACTTCAACAGGAAAATAGGCAAGGATTCAAAAGATAACCAGAAAGCCTTCTTTGGCTATGTCAAGGATCTAAGTTGTAAGACACACATTTGCTCTGTGCTAGTGCAATATAGCACAAAATATACTGAACCTACTAATATTGTCAACATCCTTGCAGATACATTAAGTGCAAACTTCACCCCCTAAAGAGCACACGACAATACCTATAAAGTACAGTATCCCAGACATCAGAGACACACAGGTGGAAATAGCCCTCTCAAATGGCAAAACACAGCATCAGTGGAGGCAGATGGTGTCTCAGACTGCGTCTTCCAAACACTACAAGATGAACTAACCCCCCCACCTAATTAAGCTTTTCAACCTCAGCCTCTACACAGGCTACATGCCCATACAATGGTGCATAGCAACGGTTATTCCACTCCACCAAGGTGGAAACACAGCTGACCATGGTAACTGCCACCCCATAAGCCTGAGTAGCCTGGTCTGCAAAGTTATGGAGTGTATCCTTATGGCCATCATTAATAAAGACATTAGTAACCTCCAAACACTTGTCCCAACCCAGGTAAGCTTAGATGAGTGCAGATCATGCCTACTGAACCTGTTTGATGTCTTACAGACAGTCACCAAGTCATTAGATGAGGGGAGAGGTGGTTCACACATACTACCTGGACCTCGCCAAGGCTTTTGACACCATTCCCCACTCAGGTATTATTGATAAACTCACCAGCCTGTACATGAACCCAAACATCACAGGATGGGTTGCCAACAGGCTAACACACAGAACCCACATGGTAAGACTAGCAGCCTCCAGGTCCAACTCTTAACCAGTCACAACTGGTGTCCCACAGAACTCAGTCCTGGTACCACTACTGTTTGCCATATACTTCTCAGAGGTACAGGCAAACACAGGTGGACTACGGCAGACAATGTTTGGCAATGACTGCAAACTGGGAGCCATAAGTGACAGTCCAGCTGACACAGATATCCTTCAAAGGGCCTCACAGAGACTGACACAGGGTGTCAAAGTCATGGCCTCAAAAGTGCCACAAACTGCATGGTCATTCCATTTGGGAAATACTAAACACCCACATATTAACACAAAAGTTGCAGCCACCTTAATACAGATGAGGTAACAGGGGATCTGGGGACTAAGGTAGATAGTGATCTCTCCTTTAACAATTATATCTCCAAAGTAGTTAGGACATCCTTCTATGTAGGCCATCTGATTACTAAAGGATTTGCGTCTAGACATACTGAGGTTATAGTGCCCCTTTACTCATCACTCATCAGTCCCATCATAGAGTATGATAACCCATTTGTGATGTACCTCAGAAGATACTTCAACAGCTGGAAGGTCCATGAACGTACATCACCAAGATGATTACTGGCCTCAAACATATGTCCTATGCAGCCAGACTGAATAAACTCCTGCTTTACTCAGTGCCATCTCGTTTACTCAGAGATAATCTCTGCTGGCCAACAAAGCCATGTCCAACCCAGGCTTAATGGATATGCTCCATCTATGGGAATCCATGTCACAGTGAGCCACATGCTGTAGTGAGCTAAACCTTGCCACAACAATAATTAGAACATGCTGGAGGGACAGCTTCCTGTCACAGAAACTCCTCATGCTTTGGAACAACATCCCTAATTACATTATGCAGAGCCCCTCACTAACACTCTTCAAGAGAAACCTTGAAGAGTGAATGGGGAACAGTAGATACTCCCCTGGGATCCTACTATTGGCTCTGCTCCACAGAGGGACAGTTAATTAATCAATAGGGTGGCAAAAGCTGACACATTTTGGCAAGGCTTATGAATGCACTTGGGCAGTTAGCCAAGTACCTACCTATGAACCTATACATACAGTATCAGCACATGCTGATAGGTTAATTTACTGTTCAGGTGTTGACTTTCCTTGTGCCAATAGCAGTTGTGTGTGCAATAGTTGAGGGCTGCCTATGTTGGATTCACACAGAAGACTGCCTATACATGACAATATACAAGTAGTCTTGTGTGTGTGCCATCCATTTTTACTGTGTGTGCAGGTGGAGAAAGGTGTCAGCCCCTAGGTGCCTACACTGTCAGTGTGTGTGCTATATGTTCCCTCCTTGCCAAGACATGGGCATACTGGGCACTCCTCCGTCTGCCTACTGGGACTGGCTCAGAGAGGTGAGTACCTCTGTGCTTGTGGGGCCCTTGGCAATGGTGGTGGGCTGTGAGGGCTGTCACCATTCTGTCCCTGCTGCAGCTGTTTCCTCAGGATCATATTGTGTAGCATTGCACATACTATGAAGATGTGGGCACACGTGCCTGGAGAGTACTGCAAGGCTCCACCAGATATGTCCAAGCAATGGAACCGTGATTTAAGCATCCCAAACACATGCTCTATGATGATTCTGGTTTGTGCATGTGCCTCATTATGGCGTTCTTGCATGGGTGTGTGTGCATTTCTGATGGGAGTCATCATCCACAGTTCCAGTGCATAGCCAGCATCCCCCACCAGGTTGCCATTTGGGATGTCCGCCCTGGCAAATACCTGATACAGCTGTGAGGCATGCTAGATGTGAGAGTCGTGATAGCTTCCAGGGCTTCCAGCTCACACATCCATAATAATGCCCTGGGCACTGCACACGACATGGCAGTTGATGGAGGGGTATCCTTTGCAGTTTATGTAGTGCCTACCCTGCTCACTGGGTGGTGACTTGATGTGTATGTGCGTGCAGTCTATTGCACCCAGTACCTCCGGGTATTCTGCCACACGGTGAAAGAGACGCATATTGCTGGCCATTGCCTCCTGCGTTCGGGGGAAGTATATGTGTTCATTGGCATGTGGTAACATGACATCCAGGAACTGGTGAAGTACCCTGGATGCTGATGCCTGTGAGATCCCCATGATATCCCCAGTTGGCCTTTGAAAGGTACCTGTGGCTAGTATTCTCAGGCTTACACATACCTTCGTATCCACTGGGATGGGTTCCCCTCTCTTTGTCCTGGCTCTGAGGCATGGCCGGCACAGGTCCACAAGTTGCTGTAGGGTGTCCCTGTCCACCCTGCAATGCTCTACTATCTCCAGATCATGTAGCCCCTAGTAGGTTACCCTGGGTCTGAACACTCTCCTCCTCCTCTGGTGTCTGAGGTGGTTGTCAGCATAATCCTCCACACCACCTTCAGTCTCCAACACATGCTGGTGGATCACAGCTATGGCAGCCCCTAACATGTACATATTAAAAGTTCCCCATATGTATACACCAATGGTGCAGAGTGTATGGGAATACAAAAGTGTGTGTGAGGTGCTTTCACACTTTATACTATTGTGCTATGGATGCTGCTGATGTCATTGGCTGTGTATGAGCAATTCCAGCTGCAGCGTATCTTAATTATGGGTTTTACAGTGAGTACTGCAAGTGTGGGGCCTGTAGTGTGGAGTTATGCTTGCCTGCCTTGATTAATCTGTTGCCCTTTAATTCACTTTTAAACCTGGATCCCCTCCCATTGTAAGGCATGCATCCACCTGCCAACTTTCTTGTTTTGTACTTTCCCTACCCAGTCATGTGTTGCAAAATGTGTTTTGTAGCTGATATAATGCAATTCTGCTTTGTTCTGCAGTGACACTTTACTGTTTTCTTTGCAATACAGCCCCTCCCCTTTCTTGTTCTGCAGGTAGCTGCTTGAAGCCTTGTTAGCTGTTGTCAATGGCCCACTGTAGGTTCTTAGGTGTTAATTAGTCATTTGTACTCCAATTTCCCTGCTGCAGCATTTCCTTATTTTTTTCCTATATCCTTCCTGTTTCAGCTCCAGTACGTGCCACACAAACCCGTTTACCGAGTTTATGTGCGTTTTAATCTCCATTCACATGCATACTCGGGTTACCTTGTGTGCTCTCAGCTAAGCAAAGCTTTAGCCAGTTCAACAAACAAAACAAGATTAGCAATGCTCCAATCTGCTTACAGCAAAGGTGACACACCCTCTCTTGATGTAATTTTTATCTCAAGGACACACCTCGGTGTTATAACGCTATGCTGTGAGGTGCATCCTTACACCAGCAGGGAATCTGTGATTCACTATTACTCCTCTCATTTGCATGACATTGCCTACTAATTCCTAGCTACCGCGCAAAACACTGTCACAGCCGCCCTTAGCAACCCTTGCACCATGGTGTGGTGTAACATGCCTGTCATTGACTATTATGGGGAAATCATGATATGTGTTACATTGCAGTTTTATTCTACATTTTTATATTTTCCTTGTGATCCTGTTTGTGCACCGCTGCCCTGCGCTTAAACTTCGCAATAGTACGAAAAAAAAATTAAATGTTCTTTTTATATTTTGTACATTTTTTTATGCCATTGGCTATATATTTAACCATTGGCATATATTAACAATATAATACATGTGTTTGGTCAGCTGTCATGGCTCCAATTTTATGTTTGCAAAAATGTAAACCATTTTATTACAGTTTATATTTCTGCATGCTTACACTACACCTGCTCCACTTCTTGGATCACTAAATACCTTCATTTCCATGCTACACTGCTGCAAATGGGGTAATTAGCATACGGGAGCCGGGAGCTGTACGGGCATAGCATACGCAGGTAATGCACATGGAAACAGCTCATACCTGGATCGTTCTCCGGCCATATTTGGTGTCGGAACGCCAACGCTATGCCTGCACTTGGTGCAAGCTTCATGAATCCTGGGGAAAGTTTAACAAAATCTTATCAATCCATGCCTTGATTAAACTAGAGGCATTTTCTGTGTCCTTTTTGTATTACCTCTTCTTAAAAATATATTGTCAAATATCAGATTAAGCATTTTCATATTCATGTTTTATCATGAAAAATTACATTTTGAGAGATTTCCCATGGCCTCACAGTAAAACATTTCCTTCAAGTACTAACTTCAGAGCAAGATTTCTGAAAGAACAAAATAAGATAAAACAATAAATTCATCTTTGGTAATTAAAATATTATGAAACTGATGTGGCTGAGTTCTAACTGATAAATTAAAAATCAGTGTGAACAGTGACATGTTTTTTCAATAATTTAATATTATTAATTATAAATTCAAGAAAAAATATGTTATTTTGAAGAACAGTAAGAATGAAACATATGTATTGTAAAAAGCTATCTTTGAGTCATGATTTTAACATTGACTATACCATGTCCTGCATGGAAGAGCCCAATCATTAAGAAACTGGGCAATCTAGCTCCAATCAACAACTGTGTAAGATTTGTATAGAATTCTTCCATCTTCAACAGAATATGCTCAGAAGGTCTCCAAAGTTTGTTCAGCAAAGCATATGTTCTCAAAGAGGTCCAGATAGCTAGAAAAAAAAACATTCACTAGTCTCACTGTGTAAAAGCAGTTAATTATTGTTTCACCAGTCTGATGGAGAGATAGAAAAAAAGAGGACTAGATTGGCTAAGCAATTTTACATTATTTTGTAGAATGATTATTAGAAAATGCTCATATAGTATGTGGACTTGGAAGGAAGTGGAAAGGAAAAACAGGGACATATAGAGAGACTGATTACTTGTAGCCTAGTTGTGGCCATCAGTAAGGAGTTCCAAGAACCTATACGCTCTTGGGCTTGGTGAGGATTCCACCCAGCAAAAGACTGTCTCACAGTAGGATAAGTGTTCCAGCTTCTGACATGCCGAATACCATATTAGTCAGTTGTGTTGGGTCTTGCATGGGATAGGATGGCAAGAGATACTGATCTTTGGACTCCTGAGGCAGGAAATGGAAATTACCCAAACACTATTAGAAAATTAGGTAGCAGTCTCAGATTGCCAGCAGGATAGCTGACAAGTCAGTGGAGTACTTATCACTCCTCAAAAGAAAACCATCTGTAACTTTTGTGAAAATGAAAAAGGAGATGAGTTGGTTCCAGTAATACCAGGATGTACTGAGAGATGGTGTGGTGTCCCATTAATGCCATACTGGAAGAAGAGACAATATAAAGTTCCCACTGCACAGTAAGTATATCTACAGGGTGGGATTAAATAAAGCCTATGTGATCACTTTTGACCATATGCACATCACAGCACAATAAGCACATAGCCACAAAGACTTTTAGATTCAGTAAATTCTGCATAGTGGTGAGCACTCACACATAAACACAGAAACTTCTGTGGCATGCTAATTACAGCATAAGTAGCTGAAATGTATGTTAATGAAGCAAATCAACACACTGGAGTAATTCAAGAAGCTGTAAAGCAACTGTGTAGACTACTCGTGCTGTCCTTGTATTTGAAAGTTTTCCGAATACATTCATGGAAAGAAGTGTACACAGAAGCATGAACAAGTAAATGTCCATAAATTTGTACAGAACAGACTTTAGCATGTAACTTCACACAAATTATGACATTATCAGACAAACTGGATTCTAAAAAATTATATTAACAATAGCAGTAATTCCTTTTTAAGTGCCATGACATAAATGCAGCTAAATGAACAATGTACCCATAACTAATATTGACATCAATAAGAGTAAACCACATGAAACAGAATTCAAAACCTGCATTTACTTTGCTGCCTTATGATGAGAGTATAGAAGGAGCATTGGTCAGGCTAAACTCATTTGTGCTACTCCATGTCCAGCCTGACCGATGGCAATGTCTCCCACCATACCATTGCTAGTTCCAGGATCCCCACTGAGTACGATGAGAAACACTCAGTATACCTGAAGGTACAGGGAGGGCATTCAACCCAACACAGGACTGATGGCCGATTTAGCAGGGTCGGAATCATAAACAGAATATACAACAGAAGGCAGAAATTTCTGTCTAAAACTAACCAGGAGAGTGCTCAACAGAAAAAAAATCCAACATTAGAATCAACAGTCAAATCAGGAATCTAGTCAAGTCTGCAAAATCTAAACAGGAGACTAAAATAGCTTTCTATGCAAAGGATAACTGAAAAGTATTTTAGTTAGGTCCGAACTCTTAAGGGAAACACTCAAAAACGTGCTGAGGTGGCTGAAGAAGACAGTGCTAATATTCACCTAAAAGACATAGGCAAGGATTCACGAAGCCTCCGTGTAAGAGTTATAACTCTTACACGGAGGCTGCAGTTAAACGGAGTGATGTCAGCATGCTTTGCATATTCATGAGAGCATGCTGAATCACACCTAAGTCCAGGGCCGGTGTTAGCATTTTGGGGGCCCCCAGCAAATGCCAAGTTGGGGGCCCCCTGGCCACTTTCAGTCTAAGTATCACCCTGTCACTGCCACTACTTCTATCCATCTTTATAGTTCATGCTGCAGGCTTTTAGGGGTAGTACACACAGACTGACCTGTAGCTACAATGATCTTATTACAACAGGCATACATACCACACTATGTTGGCCCATCTCACAAAGCGACATTTACAGTTACTGCCATTTAGGTGTAACAAGGATACATTACAACAACTCTATGTACAAGACAGAACTAATATGCAACGGAACCCTAGGCACTGGTTAATGTTTCAGCCCCCGCCAAAAAAAAAAACAAAAAACAAAACACACACACCCTCTAGAGTTCCCCTCTGTTTTCCCCATGTTGGGCTTCCCACTTATGCACATTACTTTTTTCTTCCATTTCTCACATTTTACCTTTTTTCTTCAGCTTTTTCAAGAAGCCATAACTTTATATATGCTCTAAAGTGCTTTGTAAGTTTATTTTTTTCTTTTTACCCAATGATGGCTTGAACAGAAATGATGATTAAGGAAAGAAATTCAATGTTGCTTATCAGCTTTAGTTTTCCTTCTCTCTTTTTGATATACTTTCTTGACCAAGTCAGCATAGTAATAACCATTTAGGAAATAACTCCATTAAGCTGCTGCCCCCAGAAGCTAGAGCATTTCCCAACCTTTTAATCCAAAAGTGGCCTAAACAAAAATTGTGAGTAACAAAATAGAATTTCAGTCTTTTTTCTTTCAATGAAGACATAAGTTGTACCTAAGACTTAAAATTCAAAGCTGACAAAAATAGGAGCTCCAAGTAAATTAAAAGTCAACTGTGAGGATACACAGATCCTGTATGGGAATACTGCCTGCATCACTAATCCTCCCAAAAAGACAGTCACTGCCTATGCAACCCTCTGGTGTTAGATTGGGATGAAAGCAGAGGTTCAAATGGCCACAGTCATGTATTTCAAGTGACTGCTGAAATACATATATATAGCATGCCTACTAACTCCTCAATCCTAACCCCAAAGGCAACCAGCTGTATATGTGTCTGATGTTAATTGTGAGAAAAGTGAAAATAAATAATGACTGCAATAATGTATTCTACTTTGCTGCTACCGGCAGTACACCCCTACAGGAGCGAAAGTAACTTTCTTTGTATACCTCTGAGGTCTGTTAGAAAAGTAAAGGAAATGATGACTACACAATCCCCAGCACCCACATAACCTACGGTAAATTTCTGTACACAAATATCTGAGCAGGGATGTTTTAGAATGTTTGTGGTTGAGGACAGAGGCTGTTATCAGTTTTATCCTAACAGGGTCATATCATATAACTCCATCCAGGCTAAAGAGTGCAATCAGAAAATGAAAGCATTTTTTTCTCCTCATTTTTCCTCAACCAAAAACAGCTTTTTGGGGTCCCCACAGTCAAGGATGATTAAGGGAGCCCCCTGTATCTATTTATACAGTCTAGGGAGTTTAGGCCACCTGATACCTAGAAGATCCAAGTGTCTGAATGCCTATGACATACATTATGCCTTACCTTTGAAATATAATCACTTGTTAGCTTGTTAGCTACATTTTTTATTGATACCCAGAAGAATAACGTGTGTGTTCCGGCATTATTGGATGTGTGCATTGATAAAAATCAGTGATATTTTACACACACACACACACACACACACACACACACACACACACACACACACACACACACACCCACATGCCACACACGCATACACCACATGCACACACCACACACACACACCACACACACACACACACACACACACCAATGTTAATTTTGTACTTATTTCAGCAAGTACATTGTACAACACTATTACTGCTACACAAGATCAGTGACTGCTGTTTAGCAGTCATCAAACAGCAACAGGGATAAGACAATTTTATTTACCTCAGTAAGTAGTAAATTAATACCTATCACTATCCCTAATTTCACAGATATTCCTGATTTTGTCTCATAATTTTACTCTGTCACACTAAATCAAGTAATCAGAGTTTTACAATAATTGTCTAAAAATTGCATGTTGATGCAAATGTGTTATTCTATTAACTTTTTCAAAGTGAATTAGAGTAATATATAAAATGTGTTCATCATTTTGAGACTTTATTATGCTATTATTTTATCACTGAACAGAATTCTTCAGCAAAGACGCGTTGAGAGTTATAGTACCAGTTGTTCTGCCAGTATATATAAAAACCCTGAAAAAGAAACCATCCCTGAAGATTAGAAGCATCAGCTCTTAAACTCCACAGTTTGCACTGAGATTGGTCACCCTGGGATGCTGATCTAACTACTGCTTACTTTGCTTATGTTCATTACAGCTTTGTCCTAACGGGGTCATATTACAGTCCTGTTCAGGTTAAACAGTATAATTGAAAATTAATACATTTTTTCTCCTTATTTTTCTCCAACCAACAGCAGCTTTTGTGGGGCCCCCACACAGTCAATGTGGATTAAGGGGCCCCCTGCAGCCACAGTTATTGCAGGTACCTAAAGCTGGCTATGTTGTTAATTTTAGTGAAGAGGATGTCCACCAACAGGTCTTAACTAGGCTGGAGCATTATATCATTGGTAAAATATGTAATGAAATTGTAAAGCTTGTTACCTGACAAAATACTGTTACTATAACTAAAGATCTTTGAATTTTGAAGGAGATAAATACGAGTTATTATTACTTACCTGCTTTATTAAGTATACTAACTTGCTGTACTAGCTTTTGTTGGTCTGACAGACATGTTACAAAATATCAAGATAACATAAGTTACAGTGGTTGGGGGCCCCCCAGGACCAGGGGGCCCCCAGCGACCGCAGGGTTCGCTGGTGCCTAAAACCGGCTATGCCTAAGTCTAACACGGTCCGTGTAAGACAGTAGGGGGCGTATCCGTAGGCTGAGCCCTGCAAGCGGACACGCCCCCAAAAGTGTAAAAGTGCCCAAAGTAAACACCCACAACAGAGTCCACGGAAATGTGAATAAACACAACACAACACATGCCCCCACAGACTATGAACATAAAATATATATAAATGAACATGTTATTTTTTTTTTTAAATTGTAAAGATGTTTAACCATGAGTGTGCTCGTTTGCGCAGGCGTGCCCGTAGTGCAGCTACAGTTAGCAGTCAGTGGGAAAGCATATAAGAACTAAATATGCAAAATAAGCCAGGAAGCAATAGCGTAGCAGTAAAGATGTTGGCTGAAGAGCAGGCATTCATGGTTCGAGCCCCCACAACGCCAATTTTTTTTTTTTCCAAAATAAGCAGGAAACAAGTCCCTGACAAATATGTACACATAAAACCACAATTTATGTAAAATGTAATGAAATAGCCCATTTATGTTGAAGACATGTGAGGTAACAAAAGAAGAAAAAATGCCAGATGTGCTCATAGCTCAGCTACAGTTTAACAGAGTGAGTGCATGTGCCCGTAGATGAGCAGTGGTTTAACTGGTGCAAAATGAGTGCCCGTAGCTGAGCAGTGGTCTAACACGCTAAATCTATGTGCCCCTAACTGAACTGAGCGTAATATGCGTGCCTATAGCCAAATGAGGCTTAAACCAGCATACCCCGTTTGCGCGGAGCTGCGCACCTTGCAAACAAGCTAACCGACGGGCAACGTTGAGCAAGCCGTATCAAAACTTCCTTTACACAGACACACCCCTCAGCATGTCTAGACAGTCATGAAAAATAAAAAGCAGTGGTCAGGTTCAAACCCAGGATACTATACACCATAGTCAAGGAACCAAACCACTAAGCCATGACAACAGTACCTAGAAATGCAATAATAGCTAATATATAGGAATGAATACAAACTGGAGCACGACAATGCAGGTTTACTGAAGTTGATACAATTCCAAAATGGCCAATCACAGATATGTGCGGGAAAAACGGACTATATAAGCCACATAGGCAGGAATACACAGCATAAACGATTGTAGAACTGACCTGCAGGCAGAATGACAGGAGTAAAAGAGGGTAGTTGCTTTCGAGCACAGAGGTGGGGTGTTGAGGAGTCCAGGTACATGGTCTGGCTCCTAGTCCATAATCATGAGGCCCAACTCATGCAGGGCCAGGTCCACTGGGGAGCATACAGGGCCGAGGCATGGGACCGGTTGGCTCATGATCTCACCAGTGCCACAGGGATTCCAAGGACTGGTGAGCAGGTCCGTCACCACCATGCGGACCTGAAGAGACACAAGCAGGACCAACTGAACCTTTGGATGCAGGAGGCCCGGCAAACACCCAATGCCCCACTACTGAGTAAGTAACATTTAATTATGTATGTAAGAAATTAAACTAGCTGATATTATGGAGATGTGTATTCCAATATTACTTCATTTATATTACAGCTGCAGGTGTCTGTTCTGCGAACCGCAGAGCCTATGGTGATAGGCTGGTGCGGTTGCGCCACCAGGCAGGTCAGTAATCCACTACCAGTAACTGTAAAGAAATATAAAAGTATGACAGTCAGCAAAAGAGTGCAGTGCAGTCAGTAAGGAATAAAATCTGCAAGTAACAGTGTGAAAGTGTATGCAAGTATTGCTTGATTACAAAAGTGTGTTTCAGCCTGTAAGTTAAACCAAAAAAATGAAACTGTCTGACATATATTCTGAAATAAAAATGCCCTACCTGTAAGAAAATAGTACACAACCTGCAGCAGGCTGAAAAGTATAGCTGCAGAAGATGATGAAATCACATGTGTGAAATATATCCCTGTGGAAATACTGAAACATAACAGAAGTGAGACTGCTGGAAAGGATTGTAATAACTACTGGTAAAACATGTCAATAAAGCCTAGAAGTACCATCCTGAATAGTAAAATGAAAGCAAGTGAGAGAGTGTGAGAAAGTGTCATGAATCCAGCAATACAGTAGTAATAACCCTGAATAAAGTATACTGCAGTCAAGACAGAATGAAATGCATGTGAGATTCAAAACCAAACAGCAAAATCTGTTCAAAGTGTTGCTGCATCTGGAATGTGTATCCCAAAATCTGGATATGTTGCTCTCAGTCTGCAATATGCAGATAGGATGATTGTCTGATATACCAAACATCCACACTTGTCTACAGCTATATAAAGCAAATGTAGCAGGATGATGTAGCTGAACAAAGCTAGATATGAATGTGTATGAAGAACCATAAAATGTATATTGATGTTGCAGTAACAGTCCTATCACCAAGTTGAAATAGTTATCATATAGGAAACTGTAGTTAGAACAGTAGTGTGTATATAACTGTAGCTATTAGAAATGTACAGCATATGTATTGTTATTCGAAGGTGTTAATATTACTTTCTTTACCCCACCATATAACCACATATAACCCATTCCACGTGAAAAGGGTATGTGCAATCACAATTAACACCCCTGGACGTTTGCCCTGTTGGGTCATATATATTTGCATGTCCGTTGATGCATCTGCCCTGTTCATACATCCACACCTGATGGCCTGTTGCCATCAATTAACCCTGCATGTGTATTTCTGTTCAAATTATGCATGTGTTATGCACGCTGTTCAATGGTGTGAATATCTGGGTGTTTGGTTAATGGGAATACTAATACATGCTGTTACAACTAATTGTGAATGGTATTATATGTTACTAACCCAAACTGTAATGACATAATGCAAAACATAGGATGACAGGGAAGGCGGGTTCCAGCGGACCCACCTCTCCTACCTCAGCTGGCGAGTGCACCTGGCACTAGTGCCGAGTCTGGACACTCCTCCGGTGGCCCTGTGCCACCTGCAGGTGGAAGTGCTGCAGGGGATGGGGCTCACCCCCCCTCTGCAAGTGTGGCCGGAGGAGAACCACCACTCACCCTCCGTAGTGTCCTGACTGTGGTGCGTAGGGAGATTCGGGACTCTGTTCTCGAGCCCCTACGCCAGCTTGAGGCACAGATGGCACAACTAACGGACATGGCTGTTGCCCGGCCTACACAGCCCCCAGCACAGTCCTGTCCTGGGCAGTGAAGGAACAGTGGCAACTGCCTATGGGTGGGGATATCAGTTCCACTGTTGCCATCTGTGGGCTCATGGGCTCTGGATATCCAAAGCTCCGTCCCCGTCAATTGTGTAACCCCCCCCACACGTGTCATACACCGCCCCTGTATGCGTCTTGTTTGTCTTGTCTGTTTACCTACCCAACCTACCTCTCCAGCTGTACTGACTTCCTTCACCTGACATACCCCTCTCACCTGTACCCACAAAAAAATTACACCCCATACATAGCTGCCCATTCCGCGCACATGTCTGCTGGACATGGAATCTATCAATTACAATTGGCTGTACAACAAGTATTATTGTTGTCCTGACACCTCTCTCAGGGGTGGAAGGTTTCAAATGTCACACCAAATTACATACATATGCACAGCTGTTGCTGATGAAGAAATGTGCCACTATGGGTCTTACCTACATCCCTCCTGCAAATCCCAAGCTTGTTTCCCTACTGTCTTACTCTCTTTGTGACCCCTTTTTCACCACTTTCCTGTCTCCCCATTTTCTTTTCTTTCAAAGAAAATAGCGTGGGTGTGCGCCAGAGTAAGCACTGTTAAGCGGTTGTAAGCGGGTGTGCGCTTGTGTGCGCGGAGCTAACCGACAGTGCGCATGCGTGAGTTTCGCACAAACCAGCGCTAACCCAGTTACAACTGCTTAAAAGTGCCTTAGTCACTTTGATTGACAGGTCCTGTACTCAGTTTAAAAGCAAAATAAGATCCCACTGTCAGTCCCGAACCCAGGACCTTGGAAACACTAGTCTGTATGACCTACCAATAAGCCATGACTCTTATACAAGAACATTGTGCTAAAATAAATATAACATGTAATAGTAGGGATGAATGTAAAGTGAATATAGGATGTGTAGTACCCAAAGCATGTCATGTAGAATTACTGTCAAAACTACTGGATTCCCACAATAGTACTGTGTGAACACAAACAGCCATGCTAGTTGATAGCTTGTAGGTAATAATGTCAGTTAAAGTACATATATAAATGTATGTATATGTACATATATATATATATAAATATATATCTATATATAGTTGTAGGAGTCATTGTGCATACACACTTACTACAGGAAACAGGAGAGAGGAATGGAGAAATGTGAATCTACAACATAGCCTGAATCATGAGAGAGATACTAACCTTTACACTCACAGAACACTGTCCACAGCATACCAGCAGGGTCCCCGCCCTTACAATCTGAAAGGGCAACGCCTATCCCACATACCCTTTTATAGCACTGACCTGAAATCACAGTGAGAATTGAAATCAGTACACAACTGGCTGTATGCAATTAGCAAATGCTGGATTACAATTGGTGCAGAGGCCATCACATGGACCTATGCAGATACCTACAAAAGCATCCAGTACTAACACTCCACACATGCAATACATTCATTGCTTCAGGCCTCCTAGCCTTTACTAACACCATAAACCATACTTGCAACACTAATTATATATCCTCTGCCCTCTTTTTGGATCTTTCCAAGGCATACGATATGGTTGATCACCAACTTGTAATACACACCCTGCAAACATTCTGTCTGGATACTGGAGCCTTCCAATGGTTTCAATCCTACCTGTATGGTCGACAGCAGGCTGGCCTCTGGCAGAACAAACTCTCTAACCTTCTACCTAACACCCTCAGAGTACCACAAGGCTCTATACTAGGGCCCTTGCTGTTCTCCATCTTCATTAACGACCTTTATACTGTCATCCCAAAAGTCAGCTGTATCCAATATGCTGAAGACTTTACTCTGATCTGCTCAGCCACATCTCCAGTAGAGTTATGGTCAGCTACCCAGATCACCTTTAATACAATAGAAAACTGGATTTCTGAACATTGTCTGATCCTAAATCCAAAATAAACTAAACTGCTGTTATTTCACCAACACGTAGGTCAACCGCTTTCACCTTTTCCATAACATCAACTGATGGCACAATAATCTCCCCTGACCCATCTAGTAAACTATTAGGTGTCATCATAGACAATAATCTCAAATGTGACCTACATGTTAACCAAATTATCAAAGCCATCATTAAATAACTAGGGTCACTTTACAGAATAAAAGCCTTCCTAGCCCCTCCAGCTAAAGGTGCCATAGCTCGCTCACACTCTTTCAACCCTTCTGTATGCATCCCCTCTACTCTCGAATATGAACAAGACTGTCCTTACCAAACACTCAATTTGCTACAACCACATTGCCAGATTTTCCACTGGGCTGCCTTTTAGGACACATCATTGCATCAATCTAAATCAGCTTGGTTGGCTTGCAATACCCAGCCTAATACAGTATAACCAACTGATTATGGCCTATAAAATCCTCTATAATCCGGACTATACTCCTGCACTTCAAATATTATCACCCCCTATAACAATCCTAGACCGCTTCGATCCTCTAACAAACTACAAATTCAGACTAGCACATTTAATAACACAGCCGGTGATTCTCTCTTTGCAAACTCTGTAAGTAGATCCTGGAACCCACTTCCAGCTGATAATACCCTACTTTCCACCTTAGGTCAATTTAACACTAGACTCAAATAACATTTGTCACTTTACTGGCTATGTCAATGTATCAAGCCTGGCTAACTCGAATGTGTAAAATCTGTGAACCAGTTTACTGTGTAATTTAATTTAATCCTGACTTGTGCTCAGGACTAACATTTACCTGTGGAACATGTTTAACTTGCTTACTTATGTAATCTCTGTAAATAATCTGTTTGTAATATGTAATGCTGGTATTATGTAATGCTGTATCTGCTTACCCTTGTAGCTTTTCTCCCCGGGCCTCCCCTGGAAATGGACATGCATCCAGTCGGACTATCCCGGTCAACAAATGTAGGATAAATAAATAAATAAATAAATAAATAAATAAATAAAATATATTACAATAACTACAATACAAGTCAGACACTGACACGCATTGACAGCATGCTGAACACACTGGGACATACGTGGGGACTCAGAATAGCATCCTGCCTGAGCATCACACTCCTCCGCAGCTGGCACACAGGCACATGTTCCGTCGGAACAGAGCACATGCCACACCTGGCACACACATCCCCTGTGCCACACACTCACAGCCTGTAGGGCTACACAACACACCTGCTACAGACATGTCAGGTACCTGTCTTGGGTGCTGCACTGTGGTCCCGCTCAACAGGCTGTATCTGGTGAAGGTCACAGTGATATGCCTCAGGGGCACTATGGTCCACCACAGAACACATGCATACAGGTCAGTCAGATGCATGGACACATATGACTCACTCATTGACCATGCCAGTATGGCTGACCTGAGACATACCTCCCTGGACTATGTGATAGGGAACATAGAATGGATCTCACAGCATGAGGCACAGGCCAGTATGAGCCTGACCTTGGTTGCCAACATACCCTCACCAGGTATGCTACCACTATATGTGGGAAGGGTGTTGTATGTCTACATTATGCTCAGTCTCCACTGTCATTCATAGGGTATCCGCTGGCTGTCAACGTGTGCTTACATGCTAGGGAAGCCACAATGATGAGAAAGGGTCATCTTGCACATGACACCCATGGCCCGATGTATAATGGCAAAGCTCCTTGGTACACACATACTGCCTTATGCTGCAGGACATGGTTTATATAGCCACCTCCATGGGTATCACACAGGTTAGGACACTAACAGTGCTGCTACACAACAACAGCAGTGTACACCAGAAGATGCATGCACCAGACACTGTCCTCAGCACGGTGAACTGCAATGTCTGTGCAGTACCAGATTCCTGATTCATGGCTCACAGGTGTTACCCATCACTGACAGGTTATGCCCCATACCATGCCTGTCATCCCCTACACATGTAACACACATGGACAGGGGGAAGGTATCCCAAGATACCACAGATACACACACCTCCAGGTTGTTGGCACAGCACAAAGCATCAGGGCCTAATCATGTGCAGCTAACAGTGTGCCGGACTGCCATCTGATTCATAGCCTGGCACACACAACCCTCCCATACACAGGAAGACCACCTATCCTCCATAACAACACTGGCAATATGACAGTCTCAAAAACTGTGTTTATATGGCTGGACTGCATCCAGCCAAACATTGTGCGTGAGCATTACTGTAGCTACAACACACTAGTTAAAGGGTTCACAGCATGTGGTTACTGAATTGCAGTGGAATGACATGTTACCACTACCACAACAGGTGGGAACATGCAGCACCTGTACATCAACTACATGTACACTATATGGCCCAGACCAGATGTGTATCCCCTGCTGTAGGTATTTTACCATATACACGAACACTGTATAGAGACATACCACATGCAGACCCTGCACAGTAAGACACAGTCATATTGGTATACATTGCAAATACCATTTATCCACTCGAGGCATGTGTGAGACATGGTAACTACTGCAGGTCACAGGTATTTATGTGTATGTGTCACACATACATCATATGTGCAATGCCATTGCTGGTCTAGGCAATGGCATGCATTGTTATGTACAAAGACCCACACAAGGTCATACTGTGTGACATAACCACACGTGGCAGTTGTGGGTTACCAAAACATACCTATCTGTACTCTGACAATGGTAATAGACACAGTAGCAGAGCGCACTATTGGCATTACTATCCAACTAGCCCTGTTTGGCTGTGCTGATAGTGTGGTGACATCCCCTGTGTTTACTGGGGGAATATGCAGCATCTGGTGTATTGTAGTATTTGCCAAAAGGATCTGTTCTCTCACACTTGCATTTACACACACCCTACTACCCCCACACACACGCACACTTGCCGGATTCATTTCCCTGCCTAACAAAGTCATGACACGTGAGTGAGACGCATTAGCAAAGCGCACTATTCGGATTACTAGATAGTTACTCTTCTCTGGCTGTACTTATAGGGTGCTGACAACATCAGTACTTTGAAAGGGTAATGTGCATCAGGTAGTGTGATCTCCTGATTGCCAAAACTGACATGTTTTTCATACAGAAATGCACACACACAAACTCCCCATAGCCAAACACACACACACATGCCATTTACAGGTTTCAAACTCCTACCTAATTACATTATGACACTCGGGAGAGATGCATTAGCAGAGTGTGCTATTTGCATTACTGGGAGGCTTCCCTTCTCCTGCTGTACTTATAGGGTGCTGACATCATCTGTGTTTAGAAAGGGGAATGTGCATCCTGTAGTGTGTTCTCCCAGTTGCCAAAAGGGACATTTCCCTCACACAAAATTGCATACACACTAACCCCCCTCATCCAAACACACACACTTGCTATTTGCAGGATTCAAACCACGACCTAACTATATTATGACACTCGAGATGGACGCATTAGCTGAGCACGCTATTTGCATTATTGGGAAGCTTCCCTTCTCCTGCTGTACTTATAGGGTGCTGACATCATCTGTGTTTAGAAAGGGGAATGTGCATCCTGTAGTGTATTCTCCCAGTTACCAAAAGGGACATTTCCTTCACACAGAATTGCACACACACTAACCCCCTCCTCCAAACACACACTTGCCATTTACAGGATTCAAACCACTAGCTAACTAGGTTATGACATTTGTGACGGGCACATTAGCAGAGTGCGCTGTTCGAGTTACTGGGAGGCTTCCTTTCTCCTGCTGTACTTATAGGGTGCTGACACCATCTGTGTTTAGAAAGGGGAATGTGCATCCTGTAGTGTGTTCTCCCAGTTGCCAAAAGGGACATTTTCCTCACACAGAATTGCACACACACTAACCCCCCTCATCCAAATACACACACTTGCCATTTGCAGTATTCAAACCACTACCTAACTATGTTATGACATTGAAAATGGATGTTTTAGCAGAGAACGCTATTCGCATTAGTGGGAGGCTTTCCTTCTCCTGCTGTACTTATAGGGTGCTGACATCATCAGTGTTTAGAAAGGGGAATGTGCATCCTGTAGTGTATTCTCCTAGTTGGCAAAAGAGATACTTTTTTCAAACAGTCTTGAACACACACTAACCCCCTTCACACACACTGAGCATGTACAGGATTCAAACCCCTACTTAACTATGTTATAACACTCGAGATGGACGCATTACCAAAGCGCGCTATTCGCATTACTGGGAGGTTTTCCCTCTCCTGCTGTACTTATAGGGGGCTGACATCATCAGTGTTTAGAAAGGGGAATGTGCATCCTGTAGTGTGTTTTCCCAGTTGCCAAAAGGGACATTTCCCTCTCACACACACAAACCCCACTCACCCACAGCATTTGCAGGATTCAAACCCCTACATAACAATATTATGACACTTGAGGGAGACACATTAGCAGAGTGCACTATCCGAATTACTGGGCATCGGTTCTGCACCTGTAGTATTTATAGGGTGCTGACATCTTTATTTCTACAGAGGTATGTACATGTAGTACTACCTGTCAGGTGGGGGATAGCATATATATGCATTTGCAGCCACCTACGTCAGGGTCAGATATGCACATCGCACTGGCAGGTTATGTTCTATACCATGCTTTGGGACCACAGGACCTGTAACACACAACACAACCAGTCCAGAACACCACACCCACATCCAGGACACACACTTAGCTTCCCTGGGAACAGTGCCAGGATATGCAGGTGTTCACATACACCATTCCAGTTGTTAACATCAGGTACAGGCATATTGTGTGTGAGAACTACTCAGGCCTCTACCACTTTACCCTACAGCCACTACAATTTGTGGGTCCATGTGCTATGGCAGAACCACACACCACAGATACATGGGGGAATACATATTGCACCTGTCCATCTGCAACGTGGGTACTCACAGTTCCACACCAGAGGTAGACCACCATTGTTGATATCTGACCATACCCACCTTTCCATGGACATACATATCCCATCTCCACCCCAGGCAAGGTTGTCACTGCACACAAACTGTATTTAGCACAAGCAGACTCCACACTTGTGTAGACTGGGGT
>NC_056732.1:791098072-791198072 GCF_019279795.1 Protopterus annectens | reverse complement strand
TTCTCCAAGAATCTATATCTAGCAAAACAATTAATTTAAAGCAAGTTATTTTTATGGTAATTATTCAAACTGCAGTAGTGCCGGAGTTTGCTTGGCCACTGGCTGGTGTTCCAAGAGTCATTTTTCTTGTTTTATATTAATAATAGTCTGAAAGTTCAGAACTGAAAGAGAGAGAGAGAGAGAGAGAGAGAGAGAGTGAAATTAATGAGGTCTGGGTTTCTATATCTGAAAGTATTCCACTTACTGCAGCACTGAAAAGTCTTAGATTACATTTTCTCAATAAGTCTTACGGAAGGTTATGGTATTATTAACCTCTGGAAATGCTGTAATTATCTTGTGTTTGATATCTGAATTACTTTTCCATATGACTTAATCCACAAGTAAATCAATATTATTTTTAATTTGACTTTTTCTACCCCTGCTTTGTAAGACAGCACTTTCAGTTGTATATTTTCCAACCTAACAGGATTTTGAGTAGGTGTAGAAATCAAATGGCAGAATAAACATATAGAATGAAAACAAGATGCATCAGTATAATTATAGAAATAGAAATAGAACAAAACAGAGACAGTGCAGATGAAAATACTGCAATTATGTAGTACTTATGCAATCATATATTTGAAAGCAGTGAGATTCTTAGTCAAGTGACAGAAAACAGAAAAGCAAAAAGGTCACACAACAGCCCCAACAAAACAACAGCCTGCTGTGGTTCCATGAAAACTGTGACTAACTGGGGTTGATTTTCCAGGTGTTCCATTAATGCCTAATTACCTTGGCTACTGTTCAGGATCGTGTCCACCATGCTGGTAGCCCTCAGAAGATGTCAGCACCAACACTGCAAGTGTCGTACTAACAGGCAGCATAGCAAATGAATGACATAATCACTTTCTGGGAAATCCTGCAGAATCTAGAGTCCAGTTCCAGCCCACTCTCCAGTGACTATAAGTCTTTCAGAGTGCCGATGTTTGAAAATATTATTGCCAGTATTCCTTTCTTTGTTTGCAGTGTTTGGTCTTCAAACCCACACAACATATTATTAAAAGAAGCTTCCCTATGCCCTGCTGAATGCAAACTGAATCAGTTTCTGTCTCATGGCGTTCATGATGCTGAACTCTCCAGTTACTGTTTTCCAGAAGAAATCACTTTTAATGTGGTTTCAAAGTGTGTGCTGGTTGTGATTCATGTTCACCGATTTCCCTCTCATTCATGCTGGTGTGACTATAGTGCTGAGGTATATAAGTCTGGAAAGTGCAGTGAAGAAAAACAACTTACATTTAATTTTTTCATTGAGATGAGTTTCTGACCTGTTGTGCTTGGCAAGTTGGTTCCTTGCTGACTTGTAACTTGATGAGTCAAAGCAGAAGCTGTAAAACCATATGTTCCATGCCTATTGTGTGACACCGAGCAAGTCCTTTAACCAGACACTGCTTCTGGGTCACTTTTGTGCCCGGAGGGCTTATTCAGTCACCAGACAGGTAAAATAAATGAGTTGTCCAGTGACTGGTGATGTACAATAATGGAAAGTACTGCAGAAAATATGACTCTGGAGGAAAATAAGAGCACAGATTGAGAGGTGCATATCAAGTCAATTCATCCCGACCTCCACAAAGCAGCTCCTCTCTTTCACTGGGTCTACCACACTAGTCTTAGCCTCCCCCCCAGAGGTCAACCTGAGTCACTTCTAGTGCCAGTGAGATAGTGAGGCCACCAGTGTTGCATCATACCACTTTTATACATTTATATTGTTCTTTAGTACAGTATGAAATTGTCTTGTGTATGGTATCAAATTGTCTTGTGTTTTTATTTGTACTGTTTGTAACGTCATGTTTTAGAGACATAGAAATATGAATCTATAATACATAAACGAAGTTTCAGAACTTTGAATACTGTAAACAAAAAAAAAAAAAAAACAAAAAAAAACAAAGTAAAGTAAATTTAAAGTGTTTTAGCTGGGGGGGGGGCAAGCCCTCCTGCAACCCCACACCCCGCGCTACTTAAATATACCAACTCCGAGATCGCACTTTGATGGAGAATGGCACAGAAAGGGAAGATTTCCCTTTCCTATGCGGTAGCGAGATCTTGGAGTTGGTATATTTAAGTAGCGGGGGGGGTGCGGGGGGCCTGCCCCCTGCTTAAAGCATTTACTTTTGTTTGTTTAGGTGTTTGTTTAGAGTTTCGAAGTTTCAGAACTTCAATCGTATGGTGTCGACCATATGGTATTCGAAGTTCTGAACCTTTGTTTATGTAATATAGACCCAGAAATACAGCTGTTTGGTGCTGCGGTAGCGTTGTTTCCTCACAGTTAGACGTTGCCCATTCGATTCTCAGTTAGAGGTCTTCTGTATGGCGACATGTGTGAATGGGTGTTCCTTCATTGAAGGTTGTGCGTTAGGCCCGGCAAGCCAGCACATCAAAATCTACTGCCAATCATTAGTGGACCAGAGTTCCGCTGCGGCGACACCTAACTGGGAAAAGCCGAAAGAAACAAACAAGTTAATACAAAAAAGGAGCTCAGAGAACAATGTAAATAAACAAAGAAGGAAATTGGAAAGTCAGTGAGAAAGGCAAAGGCCCAACCTAAGGAAAGGGCAGCTGATCCATTCAAGAAGGGATATAAGACATTTTATGCAAACACAGAGAAGGCAAGAGTGGAGACAGTAAAGCTAAGCAAAACTGGTTGTTTGAATACAGAAATCTACTGGGAAAGTAAGGCTGCCACACTGATACTTTTATTCAGTATTTATACTAGAAATCCAGACATCGAAAAATGCTCAGAGTAAAGGATGAGGAAGGAAGTTAAGGCAAGTCAAACAGAAATACGATTAAAAAAAAATCAACACATGCTAATAAGTATATCTATATCTCTCTATCTCTATATACATATATTATATATAATTTATATATATCTATATATCTCTTTCTCTCTCTCTCTCTATATATATATATATATATATATATGTATGTGTGTGTGTGTGTGTGTGTGTGTATATATATATATATATATATATATATATATATATATATGTATATATATAAAATAGCAATAGTAGTAATACAAAACTTTGAAGAGTTTTTCCTTGACACTAATTTCTGCTTTTACGGCACACATGCACTCGGGTTTAATGAACTGAAATTGCTGAGTGAAAATGTTCAGACTTAAAATAGTGCTTACTGGTTTTCATTAGTGTTTAGTTTTTACTTGCAGTTTATTAGTTATGTTCAGTAATATTATCAGTTCATGTTTCTGTATAATTTAATGTGATGGCAAATGTAGACATTACAAATTCTGCAAAAATATACAAGCAAAACTAATACAAAATTAATAATTAACACCATTAACATATATTTGGTGGTTGGCATAATAGTTAAGGTGTTTACCACACATACACAAAGCATAGAGTTTGATTCTCACCTTTGAGGGAAATTAGCTAGGCTAGTACTTACCTATGACATCCATCAAATAATTGCTTTAGGAAGTACACAATACAAGATATTATTTTAAGAGACATAGCTCGTATATATTACTCCAGATGTCATGGTAATTTACCATTTTTTACCTTATTATTTAATTTAAAAGTTTCAATAACTTTGACAGAGATGCTTGTCCCTTTCACACAATTCAGTCTTTTATTTCAATTGCACACATACTATATTACTTATCCAATATAGTAAAGATATAGAGGATTATGACTGCATCTCCAATCATAATCTGCTTATCATGTGTTCAAGACGTGGCTACCAAGAAATTCACCTCCAGGTCGAAGCCCAAGCCTCTTGGCATCTATGTCGCGAACACATAATAATGGGTTATGCTTGGTGAGACCTGATAATAAGTCTTTGTAGTACATGGAGTTTTATCTACTCCATGTATTGCCTGTTGCAAAAACTAAAAACAGTAAAGCACTTAGGGAGTACTGTCACATCGACAGCAAGTAAGAAAAATTTTCAGCTCTAATTTAAATAAGATATTTACAGACTAATGTTTGTAAACTTTCATGGACATAGGTGGAAAGGTATTCAGGGACCATTGAAAGCGAACATCTCTTCCCTTATACCTGACTGTAACAGCTCTTAGGAGGAGTGTTAGATTTGTTTCACACCTTTGAAAGTGCTGTTATGGTCAGGTTTCACACTACAGAGTAGGTAACAAGTTTAACTTTTTTTCCGATTTTGGAGCATAATCACTATGCACCATGCACTACATGTATAATGCACTCTTTATCTGAAATATTATAACTCAAAAGATCATGAAGAATGTAGTACTGTCATCCTTCTTGACTTTGAATGACTTTTAATTGTTTATTTACTAAGGTAACTATATTTAAAAGGAGCAGCCAAAGTCCCATATAATGTGCTTTTTTTTTTTTTTGCTCTGAATCTCCTTAGATTGTCATGCCTCCCCCATCACTCATTTGGGTCATTTGTGTCTCCTTAAGAACCATATGGCTTATTCATTTCCATATGGGTATGGGGTGAGTGAACTAGGAGTGATGTCATCATTCATGCAAAGGATCACATTTTTTATATTAGGAAGTAGCAACTTAAAAATACACAACTATGATGGAACAAACAAATACTAGTTTATCATAAGATGTTAAGCTGTTTCATCTTAAACTCAGTGACAGAGATTTTTGCAGAATACAGTTGAAGGAAATCTATAGCAATACAGTAAAGTCTCACTTAACCAGCACCCGTGGGGATGGTAGATGCTGGTTAATTGTATGTTCCAGTTGCTTGAGATATGCTGGCATATGAGCCAATCAAAAATCGCAAAGTGGAGCCTCTTCTGTTCAATGCGGAACAGCGGGCTGTTCCACATTGAGTAAAAGTGGCTTCTCTTTGCGATTTTTGATTGGCTCATATGCTGGCATAAGAGACAATCAAATGCCGCTTGCTTAAGAGTGCTGGTTGCTTGAGTCTCGGATAACGGGGATTTTACTGTATGTAGAAACATGCAAAATTCACATGAAATTTGTGAAACGATCACTGTTAAACAAGCTGTGTTAAAAACATTTAAAAACTATGAAACACAAAATGGCAATGCCATTACAATAATGCCATAAACATTTGTTTGAAATAATGCAGGTAGAAACATGGAATAAAAAAAAAAAAAAAAACACATGCTAACTTGAAATAATGAGACACTGTATACAAAAAGGAAATGATGTAAGAAGACATTTACTTTAAAGGTTAATGTTTTAAAAATATTTCTTATACTGATATGTTCGTTTAGATCTGGGAGTGAGTTACATCTAATCTGATCTGCTAGTCAAGTTCTTTCTTTTTAACAGTGCTATTAAGAAAACCTCCAGGCCCCATACAAACAACAAAAAAAAAGCAAAGAAAAATTAAATTGGTGCTTATGATAGAATATTTACATAAAATTATGGGATTCAGGAAGATCCATATCATTTAAATTAAGGGCTGAGTTAAAAAGGCCCTGTTTCCACAATGTGATACTATTGTACTCAGAGATACATTAGCTGCAATGAGGAAAGGCCTCATTATTGGTAATTTGCATATCTCTGAATTACTATTAACTACTATGACTTCAGATCAGTACTTTCCTGTGATAGTTAACAGTAGTAGTTGATACATTATGTTAACACAGGCACCCCACTCAGTCACTGTCCCATAAACAATACACATATTCAAGCTTGTAAGTGTGCGTGCACAAACATATACTTATATAGACATCACATATTCCATATCTATCCCTGTGTTGCCAGAATGTTCTCCATGTCTCCTTTTTCCTGCCCTAGTAAATCGTGTATGATTGCGATCAGTCATTATTGTCAGACATTACAGACTCACAGTTCATATTATTCAGTAAATGAATGGTAGTGCAAAAGCTGTTAAACTTGTGACTTTCTACTTTTGTAGGAGGAAAAATTAAAATCCTTCCCCAATTGTTTATCTTTGTCCTGCCATTAATTTTGGCTTGTCTACATTTCTTGAACCATGAGTTTGAAATGTATGCTGTATGTTTCCTGTCACTCTCCCTGTGGCAGTATGGGGGTCCAAATGGAGAGATGATAAAATCAGCAAGCAAAGGAGAGTAGAATTGCTGGAATTTAATTCATCCTCAAGTCTTGGTGACCACCTTCTCAAGGTGGCCCCTGTTTTTTCACAGAATCTCACCAAGGTGACACTGATATATAGACTGTATTTTATATAGCATATATCATAGACAGAAGCAGGTTAAAAAAACAACTGGGTGCCCAAGTCCCAAGATAAAATAGTGCTCAATTCCGGTACGCGCACTGGTACCAGGACTGGAAAAAATGCCAATGCTGAATCCTCAAGACACAGAAATATTGCTGCAATGGAGTTAGGCCAGGCTCAGTGGGAGGATGCACCCCTCATTGTAGAAGGAAGTAGTAGTTCCCCAAAAAATCACAAAAACTGATAGGCAAAAAAATAAAGCCATAAAGATGATAGAGTGGAATACTGAAGATAAAGAAATTATGCATTGTTATTATTATGTAAGAAGCCCAGACTTTCTGTACAAAAGATATACAAAATAAGGTTGATTAAGCGTATATATGAGGGACTGGAGGTGAAAATTAAAGTGGGTGGAGTCCTCTCTGATAATTTCTGCTTGAGCAGAGGAACTAGGCAGGGGTGTCCTCATTTCCATTTCTTATTTGCATTATATTAAGAACCAGTAGCAAAGAAAATAAGGGACTCAGAAATTCAAGGATACAATTTGTATGGTTGTCAAGAAAAGCTGGCTCTATTTGCAGATGATATTATTTTATACCTGACAAAACCAGAAAGAGGCATTACAGTGCTGTGGAACATTTTGAGACAGTTTCATATCTTTTTGGGATACAAAATTAATGAAGCTAAAATAAAGGCAATAGCGGTAAATTATGTACCCACCCACAAATTGATTCAGCAATATCTGTATTTATGGGGACATGATAAAATGAAGTATTTAGGAGTATGAATTAAACATGATTCTGGTGTGGCAGCTAAGGATATGTGAGAAGAGACTAAAGAAAAGATAATACAAAAACTGTGACAATGGAAGCTTTGTTACATGGATATGGATAGTTAGATACAAGCAGTCAAAATGTTTTTAGTCCCTTTAGTATTATACACAGGCCAGGTGTATTTTTATCAACCAGAGGAAAAGTCGTGGATAACAATAAAGAGCTGAAGGACTTTATCTGGGAGGGGAAAACTGCAAGAGTTAAGTGGGATAAAATGATTCTTCCAGCAGAACAGGGCAGACTGGGATTATCCAATTTGAAGGGATATTTCAGAGTTACACAGTTAAGGCTCCTATACATAGCACAAGCAGAAAATTATAATTCAAAGTAGAAAGGGATGAAGTTGAAGCAGGGGGGAAGCTCAAGAAACAAGGAAAGACTGGGATTTTGAATGCAGGCCTGTAAGGAGAATAAGAATAATCATACAGAATATTATATCCATAAAGTAGCAGAAAGTATTCTAAGAAATAAGCCAACATGGGAATGGAGAAAGGAGATTCTGCTGATAGCGATAACTACAATTAGGGATATAGACAATAGGCAAGAAGGGTCTGGAATTTACTGTAGAAAACTGGCAAAGGAACCAAGCTACTGGGAGCAAATAACTAGAGAGGGAAAGGTAATAGAATGGGAAGAGGCCAAGAATTTATTTGGGCTGCAGGCTAAAGATTACTTTCCCTATCAAGGATTGATATCAGAGTATAGTCAAGAAGACCAGCAATGGAAACTGCCATTAACAAAGGAAGCATATAAAATGTTGCATGATAACTATAAAAATCAATCAGAGGCGGTTAGAAAGGATTGGGAAGACAGACTGGATAAGCAATTCACAAAGAAACAATGGGAGGATGTATGTATGTCTCCCAAATATGCAACAAAATCTAGAAGATTTAGGATTTTTGCCTGGAAATGTTTACATAGATATTTTTATAGCCCAAGTTGACTTCAGAGAATGTTTCCTCAGGTAGACAACAAATGTTGGAGGTGTGAAGGGGAAGAAAGAGGTAACTGGGAACATATTTTACTGGGAGTGTGTTGGGTTGGCGGACTTTAAGGATTCCCTGCAGGATGCGCTGTCAGAGATGCTGGGTGGGCAAATTGGTGTGATGAGGGAGATGATTTTTCTGAGATATGATTCAGAACTGGAATTGCCTAGACAGGGTAAGACCTTGCTGTGTCTAATTATGATGGCTGCCAAAAAAGCAATTAGTAGAAAATGGAAATTAAAATCTAAACCAACCATATTAGAAGTAATGAATACAGTAACAGAGATAAAACAACTGGAATTGAAACCTTTAGAAAAGGGTAGGTGCAAATTACATGGAACAATGGGAATTGTGGGAACAATATATACAGGAGAGGAATGAGGGTTAAAAGAAGGCAGGACTTAAATGAGCTATGTAATGTTTGCCTCAAAATGATTGAGTAGCTTATAAGTGATGCATACTGTTTGCACCTTTGGGTGTGTCAATGTGGTTATGATGTAAAATGCTTGCAACTAGGATTGTGTTGGTGTGGTTTGTTTTCATTTATATAAATGCATGATTGCTTCTGTCATAAGTGATGGTTTAATAAAGATGTTTTTTGTTTAAACAAAAAGGAGCAGGAATTAAATAATTTATTTAATGTTGCTTAGGTTATATGCTATATAGCAATATATGTGAAGTATAATGTTTGTTAATGTTAATTTGTTAATACAGTTTGATTATTTTTGTATAAATATAAATTTCCTATGTCACAAGTTATAATCCAATAAAGGTGTTTAAAAAAGAGAAAAAAAAATAGAGGAAAGAAAAATGCTTGCATAAGAAAAACTGTCAAAAGCTTCAAATTCAGATTTGTATTCATTAATATAACAAATTACATGAAAAACATTATATAGACCAAAGGGCCATTTGGAAAAAGAAGTGATTGAGGAAGTACAAAAATATAAAGAACAAAATATTTTTTGATAGGTATAAAAAAAACATGGGTATGGGAAAGCAAGAGAGATATGATATGGTGCAGTATTTATGTAAATGAAAAAGCCAAATTAATCAAAAAAAAAAAAAAAAAAAAAAAGACAGCTGAAAAAATATTTGAAGGGAAATACAGGCAAAGGCACCCAGATATGGAAAATGTCATATTACGAAAAATAAGATCACAGAGGGGGAGCATAGAACAGATGACTAGTAACGCAGAAGTTAAAGAAATAGAAGCTGAAGTTATGGAATACCTGCAAAGTGAAGGATTTAGTGTAGAAAGTCTAACACATGTTATATCACAGCATGATGGAACAAGTACCCCAAATAAGGAGAAACAAGAGTAGCAAGAGACATCTGAAGAAGAAATATGGACATGGGAAAGAATGAGATTTAATTGTTTGTTTGTATGGTGTGATATTTATGCAAAGGTGAAAGCAAAACTAATCAATACAAATGAGCAGCACCAAAATATTTGAAAAGAAATACAGGCAACAGCATCCAGGTATGGAAAATTTTACAATAAAAAAAATAAGAAAACAAAGAGGCAAAGCAGAAAGGAGGATTATTTATTTTTATTTATTTTATTTTATTTATTTATTTTACATTTGTTGACCGGGATGGTCCGACTGGATACATGTCCATTTTCAGCGGAGGCCCGGGGAGAAAAGATCCACATTGACAGTAAGTTACATACATGTTACATAGATACATATTGTTTCATTTAGTAATTAATACAAAAGTGGAAAAGACATGAAATATATGTATTATAAAAAAATGTCTTAGGAATAACAAACACAGACTACAACATAACATTTTCTATCCTGGGTTGTCCTTTTAGCAAAGATTTAAGGGCTTCCATATATGAATAGAAAAATTCACAAGGAAATATGGGGTCAGGTCAATTGAGAAAAAGGTCTAAAGTTTTTATATTTGGATAGTCCTGTAGAAAAAAAAATGAACTTGCCTTTATTAATGGAGAAGTTAAAGAAATAGAAACTGAGGCTATGGATTACCTGCAAAGAGAAGGATTTAGTGTTGGAAATTTAACTCTGATAACACCACAGCAGGATAGAATAATGAATCCCCAAATTAGGGAGACACCAGTGACGTGGGAAACATCTGATCAGTTGCCATATGAAGATACTTTGGACCCTTTACTAGGAAAACAGTGTAAAAGTTAATTTGGAGTTGCACATTAAGTGTAGGAACAAGAAACTGTGGCAACTCTAATGTAGTCATTGTTGTGGAGTGATAGGCCAGTGAGTTCTCATATGAAAGAGCAATGGATAACACAGGATGAAACTGAAGAGAATATGGCACAGGAAGATGTTCTGGAACTTTCTGTAGAATGTACACAGGAAACGGAGAAGCAAGAATGCGCCCTCATTTAGAAGAAAATGATCTAAGGGAAAAATTGCTTGATTTAATACAGATGGAGAGACATATTAAGATCAATGAAATAAATATACTACAGAAAGTCAATAAGACCCAAAATGTTAGTAGTTTGATAAAACGAACACAATAATCAGGATTGTTCATAGAAATCAATTCAATATTACAGATGTATATAGGATATATTACTGTGCAGCTAAATCAATAACAGATAAAGTCTTACCCCAAAAACATAGGGCAGTAAGGGAAAGGAAGGGAAGAAATCAAATGCCATTATGGAAGTATTGAATAGAGAAAACTATAAAGCAATTAAGACAATATGTGTCACGGTTAGAAGAGTACAGAAGAGGGAACAGATCAACAAAAATACTCAGAAAGACAGATATGATAAAAGCAACATGCAGTATCAGAACAGATTAGGATTTATCGTACACTATAGCAAATAATAAACTAAATATATCAGCACAGGCAGAAAAACTTAGAAGATATGCAGATAAATATAAAGGAAAAGTACAAAGCAGCACTTTATTGACAACCCAAAAACGTTGGTTATAGAGAAATGGGAAACAAGGCAAAAGGAATTGAAACACCACTAAAAAGGGAAGAAATAGATATATTTTGGAGAAATATCTATGAAGATCCTATGGAACATAACAAAGATGCTGAATGGATAAGAAGTAAAAAAATAAGAAGTTAAAATGTACAGCATATGAAATGGGAGGAGGTAATGGTCAGAGAAATTGAAACAAAATTAAGAAAAGCTCCTAACTGGAAAACCCCAGGCCCAGATGCAGTACCTAATTTCTGGCTAAAAGTATTAACATCTTTACATGAAGATTTAGCCATGGCTAAGAACTATTTATATGGGTACCCTGAACAGGCATTAACCTGGTTAACAACAGGAAAAACCATACTCTTCCTTAAGAGTGAGCCTGCAAGCTCTCCTAAAAATGATAAGCCAATAACTTGCCTTCCAATAATGTATAAACAACACACTGGAACTGATGCCAATAGTTCATTTAGAACATTCAATCATTGCAATAGAACAAAAAGGTAACAAAAGAAAGTCATATGGAACAAAGGATCATTTTTGTTAAATAAAGTCATAATGGAGAATTGTAGCAAGGGGAAGAACCTAAGTATGACATGGATAGACTGCAAAAAATAATTTGATAGCATCCCACATTCATGGATAAAATAGTGCTTACAAATGGATAAGATACACCTTATACTGATCAATTACATTACAGCAACTATGAAATAGTGGCAAGCCACTTTGCAGTTAAGCCATAATAAAGGACAAATTATTATTCCAGGGATACAAATTCAAAGGGGGATACTCCAGGGTGACTCTGTCACCACTACTCTTTTGTCTTGCCCTTAACCCATTAAGCAGTCTACTTAACAGAATAGATCATGGCTACAATTTGACTCCCAGAAAACAACAAAGTGTAAAGACTTCTCATCTTTTCCTGGATGATTTAAAACTATATAGATCATCAGATGAGGAACTGAAAGCACAGCTACAAATGGTCAAAACTTTCTCAGATGACACAAGGATGTCATTTGGTCTTGATAAATGTGCAAAAGCAACATTTAAAGCAGGAAACCTGCAGCACCAAGAAAATATCAGCCTGGGACAGAAATCTGATTTAAACGAACATGAGCAAGAGGAAGTGTATAAATATTTGGGATTTGATGAAAGATCAACAATAAAACATGAACAAATGTAAATAAAACTTAGTAAGAATATTTTAGTAGACTAAAATTAATATCAAAAACAGCTCTGACATCTATGAACAAAGTCCAAGCTATAAACCAGTTTGCTCTTTCTGTCCTAACTTACAGTTTTGGAGTGATTGACTGGCCTCAAAAGGTATTCGATCAGTTGGACAGGAAAACAAGAAAAATGCTCCATGCTTATCAAATGATTTATAAAAATCAATGTATACCAAGATTATATATTCCCCATTCTGAAGGTGGAATGAGCCTCCTCGAAATTGATTACATATATAGATCTGCAATAGTAGGACTGCATGCATATCTGCTGACCTCACAAGATCCAAACATAGTGGAAGTTTTCAAATACAAGGAGAATAAGTCTAAGATGCCTTCCCTGCTTAGTTTAGCAGAAGCATATCGGTGCCAAGCAAGAATGGAAATCAAACCAGTAGCAGATAAAAATCAGGCAGCAACTGAATGTGCCAAAAAAAACCAACGAAAGAATATAAGGTGAAGGATCAGACGAGAAGACAAGAATTGTGGAAAATGCATAAATATAGTTGCAAGTACAGAAAACTCTTGGAACAACCTCATGTTGATCAGGACCGAACACAGGAATGGTTAAGGAGAGGTGAATTTAAACCAAAAGCCAAAAGGGACATTGGCAGCCCAAGATAGTGGACTACATACACATTGGTTTACAAAGTCTATTGAACATGTGGGAGAAACAGACAAATGCAGGTTTTGTAAAACGCAATTGGAGACAATCACACATCTTGTTGCTGAGTGTGATACACTAATGGCAGATGGACTGTATACTGAAAGGTATAATAATGTGGCAAGACTGTTGTATTGGGAATTGAAGTAGATGAGAAGCATTGGAAACATGAGCCACAAAGCATTATAGAAAATGTTGAAGTTTATATCACATGAGATCAACCATTTCCAACAGTTCAACAAATAGATGGAAGAAAACCAGATATTGCAGTCGATGAAAAGAAAACAAAAATAGCACTGATCATTGAAATTGCTACACCCTGTGACTGCAGTATTGTACATACAGAGAAACACAAAGTCATAAAATATCAGGATTTACAGGCAGAAACAAGAGCAATGTGGAAGAAGGATACCCAGACAACTCCAATAGTAGTAGGAGCAATGGGTGTTATAAAAATAATTTACAAGTGTACTTAGGTTCATAGGTGTTTAAGGCCCCAGAATATGGACCAAAGCTCCAAAGGCAGTGGTGTTTCCATATTCATAAAGGATGCACACACCTCCGGACTGGTGGCCTAACGTAATGCATCAGAGATACTTCAGGTGCAGCTAACACTGGGTAAGACAGTGATTCAGGTCATAGCCTGCTATAGGTCCCCAACCATGTCCCAAGACTCACACTTCATGTTCCTAAGCACCTTGGAGAATACTAGGGTCCAACCTAATACTCTCATACTAGGTGACTTCAACTACCCCTCCATTAACTGGGAAAAGTACTGCTGTACCAATACACTTGCCCAATGTTTCCCGGATTCATTAATTCCAATGCCCTGGACTAGCTAGTTCTTACCCCTACTTGAGGTAGCAACATCCTTGACCTGGTCTTTACTAACATGGGCGACCGTTGCTCTACACCAATAGTCAACTCCTCCCTGGTTAGATCTCACCACAAACTAATCACCTTGGAAATCCACATCCCTCCAACCCCCCCCCCCCCGCAAAGGTAACCACCATAAAAACCTGTAAAGCTAACTTTGGGCTCCTAAAACAGAGGTAGCTAACTTCACGACACTCATGCAAATGGAGAATAGTTGCATAACCGCTGAATCATACACCAGTGCAATGTACAAACACGTACACAAATGCATGGATCTTGCCATAGCCAATAGAATGAAGACACTCTGATCCAAAAAAAGGAAGCCAATCTGGTGGTCCCCTGCCATAAACAAACTCTACAACAGAAGGAGGAAACTGATACGGAATAAGGTGAAGTCCTAAGACTGGAAAAACTCCCTTATCAGCCTCAAAAAAAAGTTGAGATCCCTCATCAAACCCTCTAAAGCTAGCTTGAAAACAGAATTGCAGCAGATAGTAAAGACAACCACAAGGTCTTCTATAGTTATGTAAAGAATCTCCATGGCAATATCCAGATTTGCTCTGAGCTACAAAACAACTATCTCCTATACTGAGCCAACAGATATTACCAATATACTGGCTGACAGATTCCGTGCCAACTTTATCCGCCCCCCCCCCAAGGACCAAGCACAATACCAGTAAATTACCAGGCACCCAGTATTACTGCTGCACAGGTTAAAACAGCAGTGTCCACAACCAAGAATACAGCTGCTATGGGACCTGACAATATCCCTGGCAGTGTTCTACATGAACTACAAAGTGAACTGGCACCTCACCTGTGTGCCCTGTTCAATCACAGCCTCACCTCAGGCTTTGTCAGTACTGAATGGCACACTGCTATAGTCATCCCTCTTCACAAAGGAGGAGCGACTACAGACCCTGGGAACTATCGCCCCATTAGCCTGACAAGTCTGATATGCAAAACTATAGAACACATTATCATGGACCTAATAAACAAGGATATAGGGAATCTCCAAATTCTGGATCCCATATAGTTTGGTTTTGTGAAGGGTAGATCATGCCTGCTCAACTTGGTTTACTTCTTTGAGTCAATCATCAGAGCTGTGGGTGAAGGCAAGGTGGTTCATATAGCCTACCTTGATCTGGCCAAGGCCTTTAATACCATTCCCCACTCAGGAATCATAGAACAACTCACTAAGCTAGGCATCAACCCCTATATCACCAGGTGGGTTGCAAACTGGCTCACAGACAGAACCCACAGTGTGAAAGTAGCTGACTCCAAGTCAGACTGCCGACCAGTCATGAGTGGAGTCCCACAGGATTTGGTCCTGGGTCCTCTCCTGTTTGGTATCTACTTCTCTGAAGTCCAGGCCAACATGAAGGGACTGTGGCTGACAACATTCACAGATGATTGCAAGTTGGGAACTATTATTAACTCCCCAAGTGATGCTGACATCCTACAGAAAGGTCTCACTGGGACCAACGACTGATGTCAGAACCATGGCCTTAAGCTCAATGCCAAAAACTGTCGTCTTCTCCTTTGGGAAAAACCCAGTTCCCATGAATTACCACATCGATGGTAGTCCACTGAACATAGAAGGCGTTATGAGAGATCTGGGAACACAGGTTGACAGCAACCTCTCTTCTGACCACCACATTGCCACTGTGGTCAGAAAGTCTTTCTATGTGGCACATCTTATTACTAAGGGTTTTGCAGTCAGGAAGAAGGCAGTCATTGTCTCCCTCTACTCTTCCCTCATTAGGCCAATCATCGAGTACAATGCCCCATTTGGCGTGTACCTCACTAGACACCTGCAACAACTGGAGAGGCCACAAAAGTACCTCACAAAGAGGATCCTAGGCCTTAAACACTTGTCCTTTCTGGAGAGACTCAAAAAACTCCATCTATTCTCTGTCTCATATTGCCTACTTAGAGGCGATCTCTGCTTGACTTACAAAGCCATGCTTGACCCTGCTCTGTTAGAAATGCTACATCTAAAGAAATCCCAATCCCTCTGCACTACACACTTCAGAAGAGACCTTAACCTCATTAACACAATCAACACAATGTGCTGGAGGGACAGATTTATAACATAGAGATTGCCCATTCTATGGAATAGATTTCCCATACATGTCAAACAGAGCACCTCACTGGTCCTCTTCAAGAGAAATCTTGATGAGTGGATAGGAAATAGAAAATTCATCCCAAGGATAACTCCAGTGGCTCTACTCGACAGAGGCACTGGCAACTAAGGTCGGGTGGCACAATGCCAGGGTAATCCTATGGGCTAGACTTGTAAAGGCTCCAGGGCCATTAGCCTAGAACACACCTATGAACCTATAAACTAGACTAATTACCACAAGGGCCTTTTTAAGTCTAGCCATACATCCCAAATCTCTGACAAGTTCTGATACCCTTGATAAGTGTCTACATGGGCCTGGGAGATGAACCATTTACAGGTGTCCTGTGTCCATTAGACACATAGGTGCCAAACCAGGGATGAATTTCTGGGTTCCCATCCAATTGTCCAAGTTGCACTTGAACTGGGTTAGGGAGGAACTCTGCTTCACATTGATGGGAGCCTGTTCCATAGATTGGGTAGTCTCTGGGATATATATTTGTCTCTCCAGCAGGTCCTAATATATCACAGGCAAGGTTTAAGTCTTTAAAATAGCTAATTATGGTGCTGTTTGTTTTGTGGATATGCAGGAGGTCCATCAGAGTGGGATCTGACAATGCCCTGTATGCCAGGCATAGATCTTCCCTCAAAAGCCTGTAGGAGACAGAATAGAAGGATAGGGCCTTGAGGCAGTCTGCACAGGACATTTTACTTATAAGCTGTATTCTTTTAGTGAGTAACCTCTGTGGATGTTTCAATTGTTGGATATGACTGGTTAGGTACATACCAAAGGGGGCATTGTACTCAATGATAAGTCTGGTGAATGCCAAATATAGTGGAACAATGACTTCCTTGGACTTAGATGCCATACCTTTGTTTATAAGTTGTGCAACATAGAATGATTTCCTCACCACAGTAGACATGTGATGGTCAAAGGCTAGATTACTATCTATGTATGTCCCTAAGTCCATGACTACTGGGTCAACTTTAAGGGGTGTGTTGCCAATATGATAGTTACCAAGGATGGATGGCTTCCCAAAGAATGCTATTATGCATTTCTTAGCATTTAGTTTTAGCCCATGGCTCTGACACCAGTTGTTTGTCTGTGTCAGCCCCTCCTGGAGAAAATTTGTGTCAGTGTGAGATTCAGTGACAGCTCCTAATTTGCAATCATCTGCAAATTTAGTCAGCCAGAGACCACTGACATTGGCCTTGACATCTGAGAAGTAAATGGTAAAAAGGAGCCATCCAAGGACTGATCCCTGAGGGACTTCACTTGTGACTGTCTTCTTTGTAGAGGTGGACTCCCCAATTCTAACTTCCTGGGTCCTGTCTGTGAGCCAGTTGACTATCCACTGGGTGACATATGAGTTTGTACTTAACCTCTTGAGTTTGTCATCAATGCCTGAGTGGGGTATTGTGTCAAATGCCTTGGCTAGGTCAAGGTAGTTAGTGTGAACGATTTTGCCCTCATCCATTGCTTTGGTGATCTTCTCAAAGAAGTCCACCAGTTGAGTAGGCATGATCTGCCATTGAAGAAACCAAATTGGGTTGGGTCCATTGTGTGGTTTATTATAGCTCTATTGATCATCTCCATGACAATTCTTTCCATGGCTTTACAAATAAGACTAGTGAGACCTATGGGTCTGTAGTTTCCAGGGTCTGTAGATGGCCCACCTTTGTGCAGAGGGATGACTATTGCCTTTCTCCATTCATGAGGCACAAAGTCTGTTTGGAGGCTATAGTTAAATAGTAATTCCAGAGGCCCTGATAGGTCATGTTTCATGCTATTTAGAAGGCATCCTGGGATGTTGTCTGGGCCCATTGATGCAGTGTTCTTGGTCTTAGAGACAACATTAGGGATCTGTTCCATAGTGATAGTAGGGGGAGTTATATTTGATGATATTTCCTGATGGAAGGTTGAGGGGGAGAGAGGAGTAAAGTTGGAGCTGAATGTATCACCCAGGATGTTTGCTATATCCTCTGGCTCAGTATAGGTGGCTCCATGTACAATGAGCTCTGCACAGCATTGTCTTTGAGGTTGTGGACATAGCTAAATAATGTTGTGGTTATCCTTGGCTTGGGAGCCCAAACTTACCTCAAATTTGGCTTTTGTAGACTTTATTTGTCCTCTGAGTTGTTTGTTTAGTTTGATGAGAGTGCTTTTATCCTGCTGAGTGCTGCACCTCCTAAGTTTTGCCATGGTTTTCTTCCTTCTGTTATACAGCCTATTGATTTTGTGTTTCCACCAGTGTGGCTTATTTTTCGAGTTAGTTCTGTACTTCTTCCTGGTGGGTACAGCTGCCTTTGTGCAGCTATTGACATGCTTGTACAGGGTTTCTGTGAACAGCTCTGCATAGGCAGCATATGTTACTGTTACATGTAACTCCATATGAATTGCAGAAGGAGTAATTTCTGGGTACATTGCTGGGGCTGCAAAGAGCACTTCTGGCTAACATCAAAGATTGAAACAATACTAATTTCATGAACATTAACCATAGATTGACTTATGAATGGGGTCCATTCGCAACATGGTATTAGAAACTCAAAAGACTTGGAGAAATTAAACCTTGAAAGGTATGCTGTATGTTCTCTGTCAGTCTTCCTCATAACTCTATGAACTGTGTGTGCTTGACTCTTGAGTGTGGTGCCTTTTTGATGAGACATTAAACCCAAGTCCTAGTTGTTTGAGTTGGCGGTAGCTCAAGTGGATGTAAAAGATCCCAAGGTACTTATTGAAAAGAGTAGGGGTCCTTTATTAAAATTCACAATATACAATGGTTTACTATTGAAATTCCAAAACTGCATTCTTTAACCGGTCACAATGGTCAACACAAAATGCTGAATTTGGAGCTTTGAAACAGCAGCCATGGTGAAAATTAATACATCAAAATCTGTAGTTCGATGCATTCAACATAGCAGGAGGTGATGTCAGTCACCCATGCTATGCACCTTAATGTACCGTCACACTCTACAGCCAATGGTACGTTAATTGTACTATTTTGCAGGGAGGGTGCACCCCCCCCTGCACCCCCAACTCCCCCTTGCAAATTAAATATACCAACTCCAAGATCGCACTACAGTGAGGAAATTGGTTAATTCCTTGTTTCAACCTGAACCGCAATTTCCATTCACAATGCCAAACTCAGATACTTGAACTACACTACCAGTTCGCTGTAGTGTAGTCGATGTATTTTGGTTCGGCATTCTGCCCATTTGAAAAGTGCCTTTTGACCACATGCTGGTGGAGCACAGGCACTTCAGTACATTCTACATACAAATTTTACAACTCATTTACAATAATTTACAACTGACTTACATATTTCCCATTTTTTTTAACTATCAATTTCTCCTACAGTTTTTTCCACAACCAAAATCTTATTTTCTTCAAAATTTCTGACCATACCCATTTCTCATTAAATTTTGTCTCAGTCAGTCTTTCATTCCACACAATCCACATTATACAAGACAAATTTTCATCTAATCTATTTTCATCATTTGTTTCATATTTTCATAGTATTCATATTCTATCATATCCATATTTATACATTTAACACTTTTTACATTTAAAAAAAACATGTTCAGCAGTCTCCAACTCCCTACAATATATACAAACTATTTTATTTTTTATATGGCATATTTTTCTTTACTGGAAGCTTATTTATGGACAATCTCCACAAAAAAATCTGTACATTCCACATATTTTTCTAATCTTATCATTCTTGCTTTTACTTGCTTTCCTCCCAAGTGTTTCCAAGGGTAAATGTAACAGAATGTTTTCATTATATTTACATGCCATTCTTTCCTATTCTTTTTTAAATTGCTTAAATCAATCTTCCATAATAATATTTCTCGTGATATATTTTCATTTCCATACAAATAATTCATTTACTGTTTTTTCAACATTTAAGCTTTTCCCATACTGCATTATATTTTTCTTCTATTAGCTTTATTAATAAATTTCCATTTTCCTTTATTCCTGTTAATCTTTTATATAAATTCAATGAAGCTATATCATCATCTTCTTTTGTCTGTTCCCATTAGGGGTCACCACAGCGGATCATCTTCTTCCTGTCCTCTGCATCTTCCTCTGTCACAACAACCACCTGCATGTTCTCTCTCACCACATCCATAAACCTTATCTTAGGCCTTCCTCTTTTCCTGTTACCTGGTAGCTTCATCCTTAGCATCTTTTTTCCAATATACTCAGCATCCCTCCTCAGCACATGTCCAAACCAACGTAATCTTGCCTCTCTGGCTTTGTCTCCAAACCTTCCAACCTGGGCTGACCCTCTAATATACTTATTCCTAATCCTGTCCATCCTCGTCACACCCAGTGCAAATCTTAACATCTTTAACTCTGCCACATCCAGCTCTAGCTCCTGCCTTTTTGTCAATGCCACTGTCTCCAACCCTTATAACATAGCTGGTCTCACTATCCTCTTGTAGACCTTCTCTTTCACTCTTACTGGTATTCATCTGTCACAAATTACCCCTGACACTCTTTTCCACCCAATCCATCCTGCCTGTACTCTCTTCTTCACCTCACCATTACTCTGAACTATTGATCCCAAGTATTTAAACTCATACACCTTCACCACCTCTACTCCTTGCATCCGCACCCTTCCTCTATCCTCCCCCTCATTCACACACCTATATTCTGTCTTAGTCCTGCTGCCCTTCATTCCTCTTCTCTCTAGAGCATATCTCCATCTCTTCAGGGTCTCCTCCACCTGTTCCCTACTCTCACTACAGATCACAATGTCATCTGCAAACATCATAGTCCACGGGGACGCCTGTCTGATCTTGTCTTTCAACCTGTCCATTACCATTGCAAATAAGAAAGGGCTCAGAGCTGATCCTTGATGTAATCCCACCTCCACCTTAAATGCATCTGTCACTCCCACCACAGACCTCACCGCTGTCACACTACCAATGTACATATCCTGTACCACTCTTACATACTTCTCTGACACCCCCGACTTCCTCATACAATACCAAAACTCCTCTCTAGGCACCCTGTCATATGCTTTCTCTAAGTCTACAAAAACACAATGCAACTCCTTCTGACCTGCTCTGTACTTCTACATCAACAGTCTCAGAGCAAACATCGCATCTGTAGTGCTCTTTCCCGGCATGAAACCATACTGCTGATCACTAATCATCACGTCCCTTCTTAATGTAGTTTCCACTACTCTTTCCCATAAATTCATGCTGTGACTGATCAATTTAATCCCTCTGTAGTTACTATATATACAATTGGATTTATGAAACCCAAATCTCCTTCCTTTTTTTCTAACTGTGACATCCTCTCTCTGGGCCAGTAATCAAGTAGCCTGAATCCTCACCACTGATACTGGAGAGGGACATTCACTTGGAACAAAATAGATACACACACTATTTCCAGATACAGCTCTCTGCATCAAGCACAATTTCCCTTAAGAGCACACAGGGAACACACTCAGTCCAGGGTCTGCATTTCTGTCTCTCTCTCTCCAGGTCCTCAATAAGACTCCCTACTGGCACAGCTGTAGAGTTGAGTCCTCAGCCGAGTGTCCAAGTCAAGTCCTCCGGCACCCTCTCTGTGAAACCAGTGCTTCATGTCTCTGCTCCAAGTAGCTCACACACACGCACACACACACACACACACACACACACACACACACACACACACACACACACACACACACACACACACACACACACACACCTGGGAAAGGCTGGCATAGGTTTACTAGCTAAGCCCCCTTTTGCCCAGGCTATAAGGTAGTTACTACCACCAGACACTCCAAAGCCAGCTACTCTAAGGTGCTTGCAAGGGTACCCAATTATACTGAGTGAAATTAATATTAATACCAATGGTAGTGTTTCACCAATTTAGTAAGGCTTTCAGGAATGGCCACAGAGTCACCAAATATATATATATATATATATATATATATATATATATATATATATAAGTTCTCTCAAAAGTTAAAATATTATCTAAATGACCAGCCATAGTGAAAAGTTTAAATATATTAAATAATAAATAATAAAAGAACATCAAAATGCTAAATATCTATTTACAGTAAACACCAGAGTTTCAGTGACAGGAAATATTAAAATAACACAGACGAATAGATTCCCATGGATACAGAAAAACATTACTTAACTAATCTCACTAAATTTTCCTGACTGATCTAAAGAATTAGTATTCCCTGGTCACTTACTAGAGCAAGGTAAGATGAAGTAGGTAAGGGGTCCTTTTTTGTCAGGTTCCAAAACCAGAGTGGCATGAGAATTCAGTCTCACTTAGTATTAAAATATTATTTTTAGTGATGATTACAGAATGACATCACATACTTCTGGTCATCTGACTTCTGGTTCCCATGCTACCCCCCTTGGCTAGAAACTGTCAGGATTTAGCACATATGTGTCAGTAATACACATAGAACCTTGCTAAGATCTGCTGCAGCATCTAAAAGTCATAAAACAATTTCAAACATGCACACTTCCAGAGTTGTAATTAGTTCACCCCAAAGACAATGAAGAAAGTTCCTAGTACAGACTTGTTGTCTCTGGCTGCATTAAGAACTGTAAGATGCAACCTGTAAGGCCTAGGCCCAGTAATTTAATTTAAGAATGTTTTCAAAGTTAGGTGGATTGAGATTAACCTCTTCTCTTCCAGTATCCTCTTTTAAAACATATACATTTAAACAGTTAGAATAATGCATATATATTTATTTTTCTGTCCAGCAGGACACACTGTTGGTACATTTTTAACACAAGCAGCTTTACAAATACATTTTTCAACACAAGCATCTGTACAAATCAGTTTGATATAGAAATGACACATATTTTTTTACAAAATTCCAGCTAGCTGTGCTGGCATATGTTACACATCCACTGCCCTACTTTTCCTGGCATAGCTGGCAGTGCCTCACATCTTCACATCTCTCCCCCTTTTAAAGACTCAAGCTAGTTTTTCAAGTGACCCTTAAGAACATTAACACATACCCTGTCTTGAGAATCCATCTGCATTGGCATTGCTAGCCCCCACTATGGTGCTGCACTTTCATGTCATATGCCTGCAAACCTAGGCTCCACCATAATTACTTGGCATTTTGCTAGCTGGCTTGATGTAGCCATAGATTCCCCTCAGACTCCTCCTGCCTTGCATCTATGGCTCCACCATAATAACTAGGACTTTTGCTATCTGGATCAATGTAGCCATAGATTCCCCTCAGACTCCTCCTGCTGCCTACTGCACATACTTAGCACAAGAGCCTCTCTATCATGGTAAGGCTTCATCTTGTTAACATGGTGCAATTTGTGCCCCTGCCTCCTGCTTAGCAGTTCTACCATGTAGTTAAAATGACTGATGTTCCTTACCACTTTGAAGGGTTTCTTCCAAGCTGCCTGCAGATTATTGTGTCTCAAAGGAATGAGAAACATAACCTGCTATCCCACAGCATACTCTGGGGCTGAAGCATTTCTGTCATAACAGACTTTTTTCTGCTGTTGTGCTCCTGTCAGGTTCTCCTGGGCCACATTCATGAGCTCCATAAGCTTTATCCTGAGGTTTAGGACATATTCCACAACATGCTACTTGTAGGATTCAGTCACCCTCCCACTCATCATGAATCAAATGTAAAGGCCCCATCACCCTATGCCCATACAGCAACTCAAAGGGCAAAAAACCTGTGGATTCCTGTGGTACCTCTCTATATGCAAACAGCAGATGGGGTAAATATTTGTTCCATTCTGTCTTAAACTGATCTGCAAATGCCTGTAGTATGGTCTTTAGTGTAGATTTTAACCTCTCCACAAGACCATTAATCTGGGGATGGTAGGTGGTGGTCTTTAGGTGCTTCACCCTACAGTGCTCTCACAGACAAGCCAGCAGGTCTGACATGAAATTGGCATCTTTCTCAGTCAGTATTTCTCTTAGGAAACTACCTTGCTGAAAAACTCTAAGAAAACATTTGCCACCTTCCCTCCCTCGATGGAGGATTGAGTCACCACCACAGGGTATCTAATAGAATAATCTACCACCACCAGGATATACTTCTTCTTTGTGGAACTTGGGGTACTCAGAGGCCCCACAATATCCATAGCTACTCTGTGAAATGGCCCCTCAATCACAGGCAAAGGCATCAAAAGCTTTGACCTAGTCTCCTGCCTTTCCTAATTTCTGGCACTGCTCACAGATCCTGCATTACCCTGTTAAATCACTTGTAATCCCAGGCCAATAAAAGTTCTGCATAATATGTCTCTTGCTACACTTTATGTCCATATGACCTGCAAAAGGAATTTCATGGGCTATGGCTAGAAGTGCCAGATGGTAGGCTCTAGGCACTACCAAATGCTGTATTACCTCGCCCTCTAGCCCTGCCTCAGGGCTCCACTCTCTATACAGTAACCCTTTGTTCCAGTGTACAGACTCCCCTTTTCCTGAGAATCAGGCACCTCCCTAGCTACCTCCCTCAAGTGTAGAGTCTGAGAATTGAGCCTGTCTCAACTCTATCTTTGTAACTCTTCCCAGCTCCCCTTCTGCAGGAAGTCTGGTATCCTCTGACAGCAGTGCCTCACTGTCATCCTGGGTACTATCACTCACATCTCCCCTTGCAGTCACTCTGTCCAAGGGAACATCAGTACCTACCAGTAGCTGTGGCTCACCTTCAGGCTCACTGCTACATTGTAGCTCCCTTCCTGAAATAGCCACCTCACCAGCCCTGGCTTCAGGTGTGCAGTCTGTCTGGTTCTCCCTCAGGTTACCAGACCCACAAGCCTGTCTCCAAGACTGACTGCATGTAACTCCATATGTACAAGGTACTGCATTATCAAAATAATTCCCTTTCAAGACATCTGCAGGGATATCCTCAAACACACCTACTTGCTTGCTTCCTTTTCCACCCTCCCAGTCAAGGTGAACATTGGCCAAAGGCATTTGAAATGGGGTCCCTCCTAAAGTTCTGACTGGAGTGAACCGTCTAAGCAAGTACTGCTCCTGTTCCTGTTTACCTACTGCAGACTTCACAATGGTTATGAAAGAGGCTGTGTCTCTCTTAGCAGTGGCCTGTTTTCCATCCACTAAGATAGGAAATAACCTCTGGTGATAGTGTATTTCTTTGTATGTCTCTGAAAAGCATTCAACAAATAAGAGCTAAAAACTTCATTAATCTTATAAGTGGTTTTTCAGCTAATATTAAAAGAATTGTACAACAGTTTTGCAATATTGATCAAAAGTCTGGATGGGTTTGGCCTGTTCAGTATTTAAAGCTAATATCAACAGGCATCCTTGAAGCTAAGGTAACTGTAATTCAAAATTGTTATCCAGCTTCAACAAACAAACTTGTTTTTAAGATTTATTACATTTCTCTAGTGTGATTTTTTAAAATTATTTTTAACATTTTAAAGAACCAAGAAAAAACTAAACTTGAATGAAAATAAGAAAACCGCCACAAATATGAAGAAAAATACTCTTTTAATGAGCGTGTTCATCAGTAAATACACTTGACGGCATCAGATTACATAAAACATTGACATCACTTCCTTTTAAAAGCCAGGCACCACCACATGACCACAATTATAGGTTCATAGGTTCATAGGTTCATACTAGGCTATCTGCCCGAGGGCATTTACAAGCCTAGCCCATCGTTTTGTGGCTTACGCCACCCCTTTAGTATGGGGAACTATACCCATTATTTTGCTGTGCCTCTGTCGAGCAGTGACACTGAGGTAATCCCTGGGGTATATCTGCGATCTCCCATCCATTGGTCAAGATTTCTCTTGAACAAGGCCAGCGAGGTGCTCTGCCTCACATGTACCGGGATTTTGTTCCACAGCATAGGGAGTCTTTGGGTGATGAATCTATCCCTCCAGCACGTCCTATTAATAGCCGTGTCAAGGTTTAAGTCTCCCGCCCTTGTGGCTCTGATGGATCTAGATTTTTTGAGGTGAAGCATATTCATCAAATCTGGGTTTGACATGGCCTTGTATGTTAGGCAAAGGTCACCTCTGAGCAAGCGGTAAGCGACTGAATAGAGCTGGAGTTCTTTCAGTCGGGCAGCATAGGGCAGATTTTTGAGACCCTTTATCCTTTTGGTGAGGAACTTTTGTGGCCTCTCCAGCTGCTGCAAGTGTCGGGTCAGATACATTCCGAATGGGGCATTGTACTCAATCATTGGTCTGATGAGTGATGAGTAAAGGGAGACTATGACCTCCCTTGATCTAGATGAGAATCCCTTCATGATAAGTAAACATTGAAATGTATGTGAAACTTGATTAAGAAATAATAACAAAACTAATTAATTAATAATTTATTATTATTTTTTATTATTATTTTTATTATTATTTCTTAATCAAGTTTCACATACATTTCAATGTTTAATTTTAAAACATAGTGTTGCAATACAACCTGAATCCTGTAGAAACAATACAGCTTGAGAAACAGTGTTGCAGTACAATCTGAATCCTGTAGAGGAAATTAATTGTGGTCATGTGGTGGTGCCTGGCTTTTAAAAGGAAGTGATGTCAATGTTTTATGTAATCTGATGAAGTGAAGTGTACCTACTGATGAAAGCGCTAATTAAAAGAACATTTTAAAAAAATTAAATTTGGTTACTCTGCTTGTTTTCAGAAGGAATGTCTGGATTAAATGTGGCACAATAAATACTTGTAATGTTTGTATGTACTTAAGTGAAAATACTGCATACTTGTACAAGAATGAACTGAGAAACATCTTGAGGAATTGATCTGCAACCATTATCTACAGTAAAAATCTACTGCCAATCATTAGCGGACCGGAGTTCCGCTATGGCGACCCCTAACTGGGAAAAGCCGAAAGAAGAACAAATCTATAGCTCTAAGCACCATGCTTATAAAAGAATGAACTGAGAAGCATCTTGAGAAAGTAACAGTGTTATAAAAAAGAAAATGAGTTTAGGTAAGAAACAGTCTGCACAGGCTAATGTATTTTATAAAATATTTAATGAACGTCTAAGGCTCTATGTAAATATATCATTTAGGACATGCTGTTAAGCTAATAAGGAAAGTAACAGTGACTTTTTCCTGATTAATTTTAGATCAGCAAGCTTGATCCAGTCACCTGCACTTACAATATTATCATAGTCAAGTCTGAAAGTGTTGCAAACATCTTAAGCTACTAAAGCCAGGGAATTGTACAGAAGATACTAGAACAGCTTTCTTTTCCTGTCTGGCTGGCTGGGTACTAAGAATACAAGATAAAAAACTAAAAAGAGAATATATAATTAATATAGTTATATACTTAATAGCCAAGGTCCTATTATGTGTGATACAACTTACCCAGAAACTGAGTCCATGCCTAATAAAGAAAATAATGGAGTATATTACATAAACCATATGACAATAGTTTTTCACAGCTTTTAAGACAAAACAGCCCACACACATCTCAAATCCTTTTAATACTTTAACTAGAGAAATTAACAAACCACCCACAGGATCTAATCTTATCTCACCTTTGACCTATTTCTCTTGTTGATAAATAAGCTGTACAAGTTAAGTAAGCTTATAGACTTAAATTTACTATAAATATATACTATATAAAACATTTGGTCCCAGCTGTGGGAGAAATCCACTAATGTTACATACGCTTAACAGAACAAATGAAAAACATAGATAAGAATAATGCATGCAAATGGTAGTAGTGGCCAGATTATATAATCCACGAATACCAGCTCTCATGTTCAGCTAGGCACAATAATAATAATAATAATAATAATAATAATAATAATAATAATAACATCAGTTATAGGAAAGGGGAAGGAAAAGTCATTTTTAAAAATGCATTTCTGACTCAAAAAACACAAACTAAATACATTTACAATTGATCATTAGTAGTTTGTAACTTTTGAGAAATCATCACCAGTACTGCACAGACTATATATTTTGGACATTCATTAATCACATAAAAAAGTAAAAAGCAAGTATACACATAGCCCGCCTCTTAAATTTGGTTAGTGAAATATAAATAGTATTGAAATCTTTGATACATTCTCCATTCTAAATTGATTCACCCTCCTATACCATCCTGAACTCAGAACATATAACCATTAATAAATGTTTGTATACAGGCACAAACAGTGTCTTCCATTACTTTAAAGTATATTCAAACCAAGACAGGATGAGAGGAAACTAACCATAGCACTGTACAGCAGCAGAACTCATCATTAAGGTATGCACATGAAGGATATAGCTTTCTCCTACTCCGGTGTGCTATATGACATTACAAGATTAGGGGAAGTACAGAAATGTCAGTATTTCCATGAGATGAAGGAGTTTATGGCTTAACTGCTGCAGGGTTAAAGCACAAGCTAACAAAGCGTATCACAGGACTAGGCTAAAATAAAAGTAAGAAAGAAAAGAAACTACTTTTCTTTAGATAGGTGTGTTGTAATGACTGAAACAATTTACCTGATTGGTGCCACTTTTTTATCACAGCCCCTGCATAATAATGATATGTTTACTAATTCATGCTGGCTACAAATATCTCAACTCATACAGTTCTGTCTGACATTTAAACTGAGTGGTATTCAGAAAAAAAAGGATGCTAGTTTGTGTATGCCACTCACTACAAGTGTGTCAGGTTACATTTAGCAAAGTGATGTCAGGTAGAAAGAAGGAACAGTCTGTAACACTTCTGCTATGACTCAAAAGGTCTCAAGGGAGAGAAGTCATTGTTCTGTAAGTGCTCCTGAGGAATTCCAGAAAATATTGCAAGGTAGCCATAATATAACATGAATTACTCAAAAACTGTGTGAATGAAAGAGAGGTAATCTACATCCAAGTAAGTGGACAAATACCTGCCCAACAATTACAACTGGCACAAGCAAACAAAAATAAACTGTACAGCCTACAAGTGCAGAAAGACTGAGGACCCAAACTGGAGGTGAACACAAGACAATATCACATGACTTTTATTTATTTATTTAAAGTTAGCTTGATAACCAGGTAGGTGGGATGGCCATCTAACCATTTCTAGCTAGAACCCAGTTGCAAAGGTAAAGAAAATACACACAGGAATCAATATGTACATGTTTTGTTTTACATTTTGAGATACGCAGAAAGATAAGCAAGAGACATAAACATATAATAATGGTATATTCATTAAAAACATGTTGTAGCAGTATCAATGGCACAACAAGTAGCACACTCACCTTTGGTGCAATATGCTGAGGGTTCTATTCCTACACCAGGTAGATGGATTGTTGACACTACACTGCAGCATAAGTGGGGTGCTGCACTCCTGAGTGTGTGTGGTAAACCAACGTTCTATCTGCCTGAGCTGGTGGTAGCTCTGGTGGATTTAAAAGATCCCACAGCAAATATCAAAAAGAGTGGCAGAAGTTCATAAGAGGTTACTAGGCTAATGACCCTATAGCCTTTGCAAGTCTAGCCGAGTTTTACCCTTATTTCCGCAATCAGCACCTATCACCCCTGTCCAAGAGGGACATAAGTGGAACCCCTGGGGTGAATTTACGGTTACCCATCCAATCGTCCAGATTGCGTTTGAAGAGGGCTAGTGAGGTGCTCTGCTTGACATGAAGCGGGAGTCTGTTCCAAAGGTGTGATAACCTCTGGAGACAAATCTGTCCTTCCAGCAGTTTCTATTAATATCACATAGCAGGTTAAGGCCATTAGAGTGAGTAACCCATGTACCATTTGACTTATGGATATGCTGCATTTCCAATAATGTAGGGTCAAAGATTACCTTATATGCAAGTGAAGTTCCTTAATTCCCTGGCCAAATTTCTCCTAGTAGTATAAATACCACCTTGGATCTCCCCTGAAAAGGGACTACTTGCCTAGTAGGACTAACCTGGTCAACAAAGGATAAATAAAAATAAATAAAACTACTAACAAGGAAATAATACATGCTGTGTGCAAAGTGATTCTACACTATATACATTGATTGAAGACTTTTGTATAGAATAATTTCCATGTATCTGACAAATACAGTGAGAAATGAGGACAACATATATTTGTAGTAGCTTAATACTTCTCTGTTCTATTTGAATCAAATGGTATAATGCAAGGATAAGAAAGAAGAAGAGGGAATGCTGTAGTAAACTATTACTTACTGAGGTACATTAAATGGTCACATTAAACATATGAGATGAAACATTTTAGTAAGGAAGCTGTAACACTGATTTAGCAGTGTTACAGTGGCTGTTATCTTGTATGTCTACAGCAGGTACAGGCAGGAGAAGGTCTGAAGAAGTTCACAGAGTTCTTCCCAGAAGTCTTGAATGTTTAAGAGTTTACAAATACCTGAGAGGAGATGGTTCAAGTTGGCTGGTACTAATCTAGACAAGCTTTTTTTCACACAGCCTTTAAAAAGTCAGGTTTGTAGAATAAAAGGTTTTATCTCCATCACTGCCTCATGTTAAGGAGTAAGGATTTTTTTTTACTATTAGTTTGCTTCTAAGAGTTGGTTAGTATTTGGGTGTATGCAGAGTTTAAAAGTAAGAGTTGAAAGCAATTATTATACTCAGGCAAGGAAAGTAAACAACTTATCTCTTTGGAGCATTTTGTTGGTGTTCTCTTCTAATGGCCTGTCTAATTAATCTACATACTTTATTAATGATTATTTGTATAGTGTTGGTGTTTTGATTGGAAGTCTGAGTGGTAAATGGGAGTGTATGTTCTTGTTATGGGATTAGGAGATTGACTACAAGAGATTAACAGTCTTAAACTGCTAAACTGTTAAAAAGATTGACATTATATAACAGGCTCTAAACTGCTTTTCTGCTTTGAATATAATTTGATCTCTGTGAGGCATGAATGTGAGTAGTGGATTCAGATGTACCCTTGGGTAGTTATATTCTCGTACTTAATTTATTTTACTGTCAAATGTGTGAGAGATAGTGGGAGAATGACATGCCTTCAAAGGCCACTTAAAACACCAAAACATGTAATGTTGAATATCACCAAGAAGTCTCAGTGGAAAAAAAAAACTTTTTAAAATAGGTTGTTGCTTCATAATTACTTATTTTTTTACAATTATAATAACTTTCCTTTTTCTGCCGTCATATATCTTAAACCATTAGTCCATGGTTCTTTTAAAACAACAGATTCACTTTAAGAAAAACTATAAAATATATTTTCACACTTCTAGATAGAACAGACCTACAACTGTTTTTTGCTGCTCTTTCAAAACTTTTTCTTTAAACATCAATATATTCTTAAATGAAGAAGGAAAACATTAGGTCAATGCAGGAGATTAAGACTAAGAGCTGTTAATGACCTACTTCCTGTAGTCCAGGGTTTGCTTCCTTCAAACTCCATTTGCTTACTGTGTGACCTTGAACAGGTCACTTAACCAGGCAGTGCTTTGAGGCAATTGGGCTAGGCTCTCAATGATCTGGCAGGCTGTATGCCTAGTAACAGCTTATGAGCTTATGATGCTGAAGTGTTGTACACAGCACCATCCTTTATGGGCACACAGCAACTGTAGGCATAGATATGGAAGCTCACAAAACTGTTGCAACTACCACAACAGATTTGTGTTGCAGGTGTCTATCTTTCAACTGTATCAGTCATATTATGTTTGGCTTCTGTCCTCTTGGTTTGCCTTCTCAGTAGCCCACCTCTACATATGGTATACGACTAGTCCATTAATATTTTGGAGGGCTTCTGTGCCCTCTTGTTCTGACACTTTAACAAATAAGCTTTGTTTGGGAAACATGCTATTTTTCATTCTAGTGACATTTTGTTTGATCTCATTAGCAACCAAACTATCCTTGTGAAAATTATTAGATTTCCCTGTGGAACTCTCTTCTTTACCTGTTTGGCAGCCAGACTCTGGGAACTACACTATCTACCACTATGGTGGGTGGGTGGGAGTTTGGCATAATGGTTAGGATGTTTACCTTACAAGCACAAGGTGCAGGGTTTGATTCTCACATGGAGTCATTGGCTAGGTTTAAAATGACCCACAAGGGCAGTTAGCCTAGTACTAATCTATGAATCTATGAATTTATGGGACTCTCTTTTTCTGCATTCCTGGCAACCTACATCTGTCTGGGAAGCACACTGATGTTTCACTGTAGTGGCCTTTTGTTTTGCCTCAGTGGCATCAAAACTGTATGGGAACATACTGTTTTTCAGTATGGCACTAGTTTCAATGTTTTAATATTAGTTATTTGACTGTTTTTTTTTCACAGATGGACCTGTTTTTACTTATTGTGCATTTTATTCTGTGCAGTCCATTCTAAGTAGCTCAAAAGTAGCACACTCGCTTTTGGTGCCGAAGGGTGTTGATTCTGTTACCACATTAGGTAGTTTGATTAACATTTCTAACACTGACACTGTAGTGCTGCACTCCTGAGTGTGATGTCCTTTGGATGAGACATTAAACCAAGTTCCCAACTAGCTCAGGTGGCTGTAAAGGATCCCATGGCACTTATCAAAAAGAGAAGAGGAAGTTCCCTGAGGCCTCCGTCAAAATTTCCCTAGTCAGTATGAATGCCACTTTGGGTCTTTCCTGAAAAGAGGCCATTGGCCTAGTAGGACTAATCCCAACAAAGTTTAAATAAATAAATATTGCATGCCTGGCCTATAGGCTGACTCTTAACCTTCTAGGTTGCTGTAGCACATTTTTCCACTTCTAGATTTTATATTCACCAGCTGGATTTTCTTTTTAAAGATTTTACATATTGGACTCTACTTTTTGCATAGGTGGTAGTTGTTGACTTACCTGACTTTTATGCTACATTTTCAGGTTTTTGATTTTCATAATTATCAGTAGACTGCTGGGATTGCAGATACTTCTTGAAATATCAAGTCATCAATTGTTGTCAGTCAAAGACTATACAAATGCAGTTCTCCCAGCTTCTATTCTGATGTCTGTTCTATTTCAAGTGTTCTATTTTCTGATACATGCAGTTATTATGTTACTTGTTTCCTGGTTCCTTTCTAGGGTAAGTACTCCTGACTCAGCAATATTTTCACTTTTTGAGACTGACTCCCATCTGGTTGCTAGTATCATGCTCTACACATTGTCTGACTGAGCATTCTTAGAATCCCACTTCTTTCCACCCAGCTTTAAAGTTTTTATTTCAGGCTTCAACACATGGAATATTTGCAGAAGACATCTTCAAAGCAGGCACTCCTATTCTTTTTCAGCATATTTCAACTACTGTCATAAAGACTAACACTTCCTTCATTATAGTCAGTTAGTGCGAACTATTGATGATTGTCTATTAGGATCTATGTTTGGCTACTGAAAACATAAACCCTCTAACGGCTAAATATTGTATGGAAAACATCAATAATGAACATTACTGAACATAAGTAACTATGAAAATAAATTCATCAAATGTCCATAGTTGGCCAACATTGCAAACACAACCAAACAAGGTAGGGGGCTGTGTCCCCCAACTATATATATCAACTCTGAGATCACACTACAGTGGGGAAAAGGGCCGATTTAAAAGGTTTCCTTCACTTACCTTATGCATTGTGTTACTTCCTGGCTGTTGGCCAACTATGGCCATTCGATGAATTTATTTTCAAAGGTATATATGCTTGGTTATGTTCAGTACTGATGTTTTATGCATGATAGTTAGCCGTTTGAGGGTTTATGTTTTTGAGAGCTGAACCTAGACCCATCTATTAACAGCAGCATGAGACGAATAAGGCTATAAGTTGTTAATTAGCTGCTTCCTGTAGTCCAACGTTTGACTTCCTCTGCCCCATTCACCTATGTCAGACTGAGCAAATTATTTAGTCAGGCTAAAGTGCTCTGGGACAACCAGGAAATTGGTCTAGGCTCCTTAATGGTCTACTTGACTGAAATCCTAGGAACTACTTATGAACTAAGCTTCATCACTGCCATGGTCTAAAAAATATCTGTTTGGTATTTAAAAGCTAGTTTTTCACATGACCTAAGTCATTTGGTATTACAGACTATCCACAAAAAATGACTCAACATCATACGTCTAGGATGCCTGCTTTTATAATGCAACAGCCTGTTTGCTTCTACCTCTTTCCTACACTGTCTTTAAGTTAACATTTGCCCTGCTTATTTGCAAAACATCTAAAGAATCAGTGCCTAATAATTACTGGGCTTCTATTTAAACTTTAAAAGTTCATAACACTTTATTAACAGAAAATGTCATACCACTCATCCAAACTGCTTTTCCATAATAAAGACCATTCATCAATAGAACATTGAAAAAAAGTAATATTAAAAATAAATATAATTGACTGAATAATATTATTTCCTCCTAATATTCCAAATAAAAATGTTATTAAGTTAATAACTAAGACAATTACAGTTTGTCAAAGTGATTGGTATACTTACTTGTTACGTCCAAAGATATCACTTTTACATCCACTCTTAATATTCACACTTTCTGCATCCAGTGACTCCATCTCCTCTTCTGCAAGAGCCTTCCCTTCTACTTCAATTTGTATTGCTGCTTAGCTGCATAACATCGATATCTTTGGATGAGATGTGTTAGGTTAGGAAGTCCTACAGATGCACGTTAAAGGATTATGGAATGTTTTTGGAACTTTCAAGCGGCGTGACAGGATTTTCAGAGATAAGTTATCATCTATAAACTGTCATCTTCTGACCAACTGATATAAATCACTGATCCAGAAAATGTTACTTTGCTCATACAGGTCCTCACATAAGTATTGCATTTGCAGCTAAAATGTCCACCTTTTTATAATTTTTTCTCTTCTTTTCTAAATTTCTTCATGTTAACATTTCTGAAAATCTTATATTGTCTGAAGATTCCTCATCTTTTGGACAGTCTCTTTCACTGTTTTCTTATTAGATTATGTTTGATCCAAATTCATATACATAACAAACAGACTTATGTTGAGATTAAATTTTCTGCCATTTCTTCACAAATTTTGAATAATTAGTGCTAAATTTGAGTTGTTATAGAATCCGAAGACCAAAGATACTCTATTAAATACTATATATACTGAGATATTATCAATTTTGCTTAACTAGGATCTCAGACAATATCAGTTGCTGAAACAATATCATAATAACCCAATCATATATGAAAGCACACAAATGTCTTAATGCAAACATAGATTTTTCCAATTCAGTAAACATGTTTTCAGATTTACTTTCTCTTTTTCTCATGTTGCTTCTGCATTACTCAAAGCTAAATTGAAGAACTGTTTAATAACAAATATGTTTTATTATCTTCCAATCAACCTATGTAAATAAATCCATTGTTCATGATATCTGAACAGGGTATTAATTTCACATCCTAGATAATCTCAAACTACATAATAATAATAATAATAATCATAAATAAAACTAATAGAACACCTATCAGGGCATGCAAATGATGCCAAAAAACAGCAAAAAAAAAAATGTTTATTCAGCAATACCACTAGGGAGACTGTAAAACCAAATGAAATAAAACAATAAGATAGCAAGCAAAGCCAATCCTGTTGGAGCACATTGACCCTTTATAACTAAAAAATGCTGGTATGTACTCTATATAAATGCTATGACATGAATAAAACACCAACTACAATATATGATCTAATATAGAAATCAGCAATCATATCTTGATAACAGCTTTTTCATTAATATTTTGTTTTTTTAGGTTTTGTTTATATATCTATATTTATATTTATATATATATATATATGGATTCACTTCAGAAGCCTGAAACTTCACAATCTCGAAATTCATAAGACTGAAACCCAAAATCCTTAAAACTCAAAATCTTGAATCCCCAAAAGATATATACTAACTGTACACAAGACAAACCATATTACTTTTCACCAAGTATAAGCAGGGGGCAAGACCCCATGTTCCCCCTGCTACTTAAATATATCAACTCCAAGATTTCACTTCACTACACTATCATGAGTTATGTTGTAGCATAGCAACTTAAAAGGGAACATTACTAAGGTTACAACAGGCAGTCATGAAACATGTGATGGTATGCTTGCCATTTTTTTTCTGTGGACTGCGATCTGAGTTGCTATATTTAATTAGCAGGGGGTGTGGGGGGTGCAGCCCCCTACATGGGGGGGGGGTGCATGTGGGCTTGCCCCCTTCTTATACTTAGTGAAAACTGCTATGCTTTGTCTTGTATGTGTTTCTCTGTTTCTTTGTATGGGAATATTGTCATTATTTCTATTCTGTATGTTTTCAGTCTTTTGGGATTCAGGATATTGGGTTTTCAGGATTTTGAGTTTCAGGATTCTGGGTTTCAGTCTTATGAATTTCGGGATTGCGAAGTTTCAGGCTTCTGAAGTGAATCCATATATATATATATATATATATATATATATATATATATATATATATATGCATGTATGTGTTTACTTCAGTAGACCGAAATTCCATTTAATCGAATCCTACTTAACTGAGACGACAACACTGAAACCTTATTTCAACGAATGTGCATATCACTGGAATTTTTATCCAGGAAAGGAGGCTGGTGGCCAACATGGGGAAATTTGCCCTTTTGCCCACTGTAGTGCGATATATATATACACACACACACACACACACACACATATATATATATATATATATATATATATATATATATATATATATATATATATGGGTCGACTACACATGATCGAAATTTCATTTGACTGAAATTCATTTTACTGAGACCATAATATCGAAATTTCAAAATACTGACAACTCATTTGACTGGAACTCATAAGACTGAAAGCTGAACAATGCTAAATTTCAACATACTAAATAGTAAACTATAGACATGCACACTTACCAAACCAATGACTAACCTTTCCAGAATTTAAAAACTACTTACGTACCCTCTTAACAGAAATTGGACGATATAAAACCAAACTAGGTGGGGGGTTACTGTGCCCCCCAACTATATATATATATATATATATATATATATATATATATATATATATATATATATATATACTAACTCCACGATCATGCTACAGTGTGGAAAAGGGCATATAGCTTTTACTTGCCTTACAGTAGTCTACATGCTGCCACTACTATGTTGAAATTTAGCATTGTTAAGGTTTCAGTCTTATGAGTTTCAGTCAAGTGAGTTGTCAATATTTTAAAATTTCGACATTGTGGTCTCAGTCAAATGAAATTTTGATCATGTGTAGTAGACCTATATATATATATATATATATATATATATATATATATATATATATACACAAATACATATTGATTTAAGGAGAATTTTATATGAATGCATGACATCATTGAAGGCATTATAAGGACTACAGTCATAAATTTCCGTATTGCTTTCTTTTCAGTGGGAAATCTATACTAAAATTATCTTCAGTCAACAGTTTTACCAAGGTAATTGAAGTCTGTATTCTTCATGAATTAGTGTTTTGGACTTTTGAGGATTGTGATAATAACACTTTTATTTCAGAAAGGTAGTGATTAAACTGGCTTGTGATGCTGCTTAAGTATAACAAGTGTAAGCATAACTGTTTTGATAGTAACTGGATGAACAATGCAAAAAGAAATTTACCAAACTGGTGAATAGACCTGAAGGTTTGCAGGGGCCATTTCCAGGCATTTGTTTAGTTATACATCCTGTCAAATATTAGAGAATAAATCTGGATACACAGGTCTAGAGGTGACATTAAAAGGCTGCCCGGTTTGATGCAGGGCAGTACTTGTACCCTGGCCTACAGTTACAGAGCTATTTGCTTATCACAACACACCAAACATGATGAAAGATAAGGCTGTGTTAGTTAATTGCTCCAGGCATCTGATTGCATTGTACATCAGCTGCTAGTATTAGCCAGCCTATTAGTAGTGTAGCTCCTTCCAATGCCATTAAAGCTGTGCTATATGTGCTCACCCCATCTTAGGTTTTGACATTACCTTAAACCAGCTATCACCTCATAAAAGTTTTTTAGTTTCACTTGTTTGTCTAGAGGTTTGGCAGTAACGCCTCTGTTTTATGAACTGAAACATTAATGTCTGCATATTCCTTAATTTTTTTTTTTTTTTTACTTTTTATGCCATACAGTTTCATGTTTCTTCATTCATTCATGGTTTATCAAATTTCAGGCATCTACATTATTTTTTTATTTTGGAAAAGAACATAGTAACTGCAAATAGTTTAAATGTCATTGCCAATGTACATGAAAGTGATGCCCCTTTGTTCTTACCCATCTCTTCGCATAAAAGATGATGAGCCATTAAACTTTATTTATTCTTTCTGACACTCAGCAGATTCTGGCAGGTCTCCCCACTTTCATTCTCTGTATAAGACATATTATAGGTTTTAGTCCTTTTGCATAGATTATGATGAAGATCATTATGTGCATAATTTTTTTCAGCTTATATAAGGTTTGAAGATTCAGACAGAAGAAGACCTGTGACGAAAACCACAAGACCAGTAAAACCAAAACAGATTTATTCTTCTCTCTCTCTCTAGTGCCTCGGCCTCTCCCTTGAAGGCTTACTGAGGCCGAGGCGCTAGAGAGAGAGAAGAATAAATCTGTTTTGGTTTTACTGGTCTTGTGGTTTTCGTTTATCTGCCTTCTACTTGTTGTTGCAGAAGAAGACCTGTGGTCTGACAAGTCCATTTTTGTACTGCAGCTTTTCCCATGCAACTGTTTTCTCACTACCCTTACATAATAATTTTCATGCTCTGTCCAAATTGCTTCAAACCCATCGAAGACCACACCACTTTCTGGGCCAATAAATGTTAAAGATGTACCATCCTCACACCAAATCTTATTTTCAGGTGTATAATGAAGCATTTGCCTTCCAAATAAAAGCCACATCTCACTCTGTTTACTTATTAATCTTCTTCAGATGCACCTCTCCCACTTATCTTTAATGAATATTGTGGAGCCAGATCATGTGCTCTTTAACCTCTTATTTCAAGTGTATGCATACATGTCCAGCTTTCTAACTCTCTTTTCATGCCATTGACCCTACATAGCCTTCACCATTATTATTACTTTGCATTGCATAGTTTCTACAAGATAAATATCTCTTCCTTTTATATATTCCAAGAGCAGTATACAATAACCCAAAAGAGGCTTTCCTAGTCCACTGTACAAATGAAGGATATTTTCAATATTTCATGAATCCACTCTCAGTATTATGTAACCTACCCAGCATGCTATTGTTTTTTGCCACTACTCTTTTCACATTACAAAATGTTATTCGGCTTACAGCTGAATTTAACTATAATACTTTTTCTTCAGGTTTCTTGCTTAGGATCAATGGACCAAGGCTGCATGTTTTTGATAGGCCTTTCTTGCAAAGTGCAATTTTCCCTGTTCTCCATTCAGTTGAAGCTGTCACCTACCAGCTCTCAATGACATCTGCTACAAGTCACTCTGGAAGTTATGCCCTAGTCATGACTACCACACCAGACTTTTATATTATCAGCATACCTGAAACCAATAATACCCCCAAAATGGGCAGAGCTGTTGAATACAGGGTAGCTCACTGGTGCTACAAGAGCCCAGTGCAATAGGCAGAGTGCTTATTCATCCCTGGATGGTTGAGTATTTTTCAGTACGGTCTACTCTTTTGGATACCATTGCAGTTAGAAAATCAAATTTCATTGTAGTTGCACAGAAATACTATTATTCCCATTTTAATAAATGCTTAAATTGTATTTATTTTTAAGTAACAAACTAGCCCTGTTTGTTAGTTAGTAGTACCTAATTTGTTGGTGCACATATTGAAATGTGTTTGTAATAATTATACTGCTATTTTTACTTTATGCTTTTCTGCATCCTAGAGGTGCTAAATCTTGAAAATCAGTTGCAGAGTTGCATTAGAGTTAAACAAGTGATTGCCAGAGACCACCGTGTGCTATTTTGTAGGTGTTTCTCCCTTCCCCTGATATTGTTTGACCATAGAGTTAGTATATTAATATTTGGGGGTGTTGGGGTTTTGCCCCATGTGAAAACACTTGTTTAATGCTGTCCATTTACTTCAAAAGTTTTGTTTTGCAATCAAGAAAAAGTGTCCAAAGTGTTTTAATTTGGCTGTTCCATAGTAATAGTTCTGCTTCACCATCATTGCAATTATGGACATTTTAGCATCACAAAAATCATGCAGCATCAAGCACCCTACCACTCTTTGGAAAGCTGTTGACATCAAACTTCCTATGGTCTCACGAGACACAGCATGAAAGGCCTATGTAAAAAAAGCCTTCTGCTTCCATTCTCCAAGCCTTTATTGAATGTCAGAACAAAACTAAATAAAAAAAAAAACTAAAAAATAACTTCAGGAGGGAAACCTAAACTCTTATTTTCTAAAAAAAACCCCCCAAAAAACAAAAAACCCCAGAAAAACCAAAAAAACTTATTCTCAGTTCCTGAAGAAGAAAACAGACATGTTGAAGACACACTTTCAGGATTGCCATACCTAATGTTACAATAACTAAACATAACACTGTTATTGTTCATCCCAATGTCACGCAGTTTGACGTTACTGAATGAAGAGTTGTTAAAAGGAAAAAATGTATATGTATACTGCATGAAAATATCAATGGAATGTTATTATAGCTTATTTTCTTTTCTGTTACAGTAGAGGTACCTATGTTACTTTCTAAAAATAACATATTTAAAAAGATCATATTTGTAAGAAATAAAATAAATACATAAAAATTATTTAAAAAAAGAAAAACTGCTCCTTAAGTTATTACATCTTCTGTCACTTCTGACAACACTCCTTATTATTTTTAAAAAACAGTGTCAGATTATACCCAACAGAAGGAATATGGGATGTAATTGCACCAAGTAACAAAAAAGGTCTTGTCATTCTCCTCTGCAAAGTAGAACATTATGTCCATTAAAGAACTCTGTCAAATCTCTGTTTGTTGTCCACTTGTAGATGTTATGAACACAGTGAATATGAGAAATTACAACTATACTGTGATTCTCAATGCTTAGTAGCAGACTGGCAACAGTGTTTCAGAAAATAATTTGAGTAGTGACAGCCTAATTTAATCTAAATTAGTATATAAAACTAAATTAGTATATAAAAATTAATATATACAAGCTTAACTAAAGTAGTACTACATTGGATGCTGCATTATATTTTGATTTCTCAATGCAGTCAGTCATGCTCTATTTTATAATAAATGTATTAGCACTGGTGTATGAATATCTTCCCTGATCTCATTTACTAGCTATTTGCATAACTGTAAACAGTCCATAAAAAGGAAAAATTGGAAATCAGAATTGTACTCAACTGATTTTGCCATCCATGCCCAAATTGTTAGTACTAGTGTCCCTACTCTTCAATGTGTGATTTTGTGATGAATGGAGCCATTGCTCTAAGCAATAGCTCATCCAGTATGTCAGTGACACCCCTTTCATCAGCTTAAGATAATACCACTGGTACAACAAGTTCTGCAACACAGCTTTAATAACTTAAGGTATCCTGTGTGGAATTCACTAAATCACTAAATTCTACAAATATAAAGCCTGGCTTTTCTGGTGCTGTATTTTGTATTTACTCTGTTTGTAATGGTACAAACAGAAATTATCCAGACTACCAAACACCATGGGGCTTCTGACAGATAATCAATTAAAATTCAACCATCATCATGTTTCCATCCATTCCCCTTTAAACTTCTAATATGGCATAAATCTGGTGGGAAGCTACCTCCTCAGTAAGCCCAAGACCTTTCAGTATGAATTTGGCTACGGCCTCTATGACAACTGCATTTGAGGCTTATTTAACTCAGTATCAGTAAATGTCATAAGAATTACAAGTATTCCTTATTCACATAATTAATGCTAAGGTTTAAGAACAAATGGTGTCATTCTTTAAATGTTACATTCCATTGAACTTCTCATTGCCTTACAATCACAAACATGTTTATTTATCTACTCACAGATCATATCTGTGTACATGCATTCAACAACTGATGTTTTCAATGGAAAACCTGTAAATAATACCCCTTCTTCCCTTTTTATCCTGAGCTTCTGCTGTTGTCTACTAAGCTTCCACTTATTCTACTCAGTCGCCTCTTTCCCTTTCTGCATTTCCATTCTACTGTAGCCCTTTTAAAATTATAACTCCATAGAGTACATCTGCCACTATCTTCATTATAACTTACACCTTCACAACTGTCCTTCCTGTAGCTGTCCCCCATTATTCCTTCTATCTTTACACACAAATTATTTAATTAGTTTTTTTCTTTCTACCATTCCCTAGATCTTCTTATTTTCCTAACCTATAACATATAATTTTTCTCTGTCATAAACTGATTACCCCTTTGTGTTCTACACTCTTTAATCTCTTTCTCTTTATCATAAAACAGCCAGCTCATCTTCCTGTACAAACACTGTGAATGTTTTCAAGTTTGCACTTTTTTCTGGAATTCCCATACTCTCCTCTTCCAAGAAAAGTAGTTGACCAAAATTAATAGTTCTCCTATGTATTACCAAGTAACATCTGGCTGAAAGTATGGCTGAACAAAACAAAAAAGGTCAAAGCTTTAACCCGGTAAAATTAACAACTAATAGCATTTTTTGCACAAGAGGCAAGCCTACCTGCATTCTCATCTCTTATCTATATATGCTAATGCCATGGTCATGCAACTGCAGAAAAAAGTGAAAAGTCAAAAAAAAAAAAAACTAAAAGGCAATGCAATCACTACTAAAAGTACTCACTCATAGAAGCCAAGCAAGCCATGTCAGTGTGATTCTAAATGATCTACAGCAACTGATGAGCTGCAGCTCATGGACATGTACCTCATGAGTTGCAACCTCAACCAGATGACACACAACAAAGTTAGGGAAGTCTAAAGTTGTAACATAAAAAAGAACGTATTATCTTCATTGTGCAAATTAATGGCAGAATTTTCCTTCTGCTCAGGTAATTGTACTCATAATATCTTAAAACATGTTATTGGCTTTGTTGAACAAATGTACGACAAAGTTTTTCACTTTGTTTATGCTGCATATTTTAAGACTTATATATATATACCATTATATTATTATTATATGCCTTTAATTTGCCTAATAATTTGTCTATAAATGTGCGTAATTATATTATTAACTCCTTAATATTCATAGGAATCACAAGAAATGCAAGACTTTCTGATCACTGGCCATGCACGCCTTGCCAATAACCACCCCTAGGCTTTACAGCCTCTTTCAAGTAGGGTGTGATGATGTGAGGTATTGCCAGCTATGCCACGAGGAGAAGTAGGGCAGTGGATATATAACATATGCCAGCACAGCTAGCTGGAATTTTGTAAAGAATTATATGTCATTCATATATCAAACTGATTTGTACAGATGCTTGAGTTGAAAAATGTTTTTATAAGCTGCTTGTGTTAAAAATGTACCAACAGTGTGCCCTGCTGGACAGAAAAAGAAATATACATGTTTTATTGTAACTGTTTAAATGTATATGTTTTAAGAGAGCATACTGGAAGAGAAGAGGTTAATACCTGGCTTAGGCCATAAAAGTTGTATCTTGCAGTTTTCAATGCAGCCAGAGACAAAAAAGTCTGTGCTGTGAAGCTTCCTGTATTGTCATTGGGATGAACTAATTGCTACTCTGGAAGGGTGGAGGTTTGAAATTGTTTTATGACTTCCAGGAGCTGCAACATTTCTTAGGAAGGCTCTGCGTCTGTGTTTTATTGACACATATGTGCTAAATTCTGATAGCTTCTAGCCATGGGGGAAGCATGGGGACTAGAAGTCAGATGACCAGATATATATGACATCATTCTGTAATCCAACACTAAAAATAATCTTTAATACTGGGTGAGGCTGAAGTCTCAGATCACTCTGGTCATGGAACCTGACAAGGAAGAACCTCTCACTTACTTCATCTTGCCTTGCTTTAGTAAGTAACCAGGGAACAATAATTTTATAGATCAGTCAGGAAAATATAGTGAGATTAGCTGAAATCACTGTCACTTTATTCTGTTTCACACAGACTATTCAGAGGCAATCTCTGCCTTGCATATAAGGTGATCTCTGACCCTGCTTAATTGGAAATGCTGTATATCCCCAAGTCAAATGGCACATGGGTTACTTACTCTAAGGACTTAAACCTGGTATGTGACGTCAATAGAACTGGCTGGATGGACAGAGTTGTCTCCCAGAGGTTACTACACCTTTGGAATAGACTCCCACTTCATGTCAAACAGAGCACCTCATTGACCCTCTTCAAATGTAATCTGGACAATTGGATGGGTAACTGTAAATTCACCCCAGGGGTTCCATCTGTGTCCCTCTTCAACAGGGGCAATAAGTACTTATCATGGTAACAAGGATAAATCTGGCTAGGCTTGTAAGGGCCCTTGGGCCATTAGCCTAGTAAATTCTTATGATCCTATTATCCTAGCAGTATTGTTTTTCTGTAACTGTGTGAACCTGTCCACCTGTGTTATTTTTAATATTTCCTATGTTGAAACTCTGGTATTTATTGTAAATAGATATTTAGTATTTTCATGGTCTTTTATTATTTATTATTAAATATATTTAAGCTTTTCATTGTGGCTGGTCTTTTAGAGAATATTTTAATCTCTGAGAGTACTTATATATATTTGGTGACAGCTCTGGACGCTCCTGAAAACCTTGATGTTGGTCAAAGTACCATTTGTATTAATATTAATTTCACTCAGTATAATTGGGTACCCTTTCAAGAGCCTTAGAGTAGCTGGCTTTGGGGTGTCTTGTGACAATGTAAATGCTTTATAGTCTGGACAGGGGCCATAGCTAGTAGTGTGTGTATGTGTGTGTGTGTATGTGTGTCTCTGTGAAAATCAAATCTCAAAGTGTGTGTGTCAACTACTCAGAGCAGGGACACAAAGCATTGATTTCACAGAGAGGGTGCTGGAGGGCTTGACTTGGACACTCACCTGAGGAATCAACCCACCAGCTGTGCCAGTGGGGAGTCTTACTGGGAATCTGGATAGAGAGGGAAACTCAGACCATGGACTAAGTGTGTTCCCTGTGTGCTGTTAAGGGAAATTGTGTTTGATGCTGAGACTCTCATCCATCGCCGGCCTTAGGCATAGGCCAACTAGGCAGCCGCCTAGGGCACTGTTTTAGCAGGGACACTTTTTCAGTGTTTACTTGGTGTAGGTAGACTTGTATGGGGGCACCAGGTGGTGTGGTGGGGGTGCCATGAAGCCCTTTTGCCTAGGGGACCAGTTGACCTAAGGCCGCTGCTGCCCTCATCTGGAAATACTGTGTATACCCCTTTTTGTTCCAAGTGAATGCCCCACTCCAGTCCAGTGGTCAGGATTCTGGCTCTTTGATTACTGGCCCAGAGTTTGGACCTCACATAGCGTAATGTCTGCACATGCCAGAGTGAATTTTAGGGAACCCATCAAATTGTCTAAGCTATGTTTGTAGGTTGACAGGGAATCACACTGCTTGAAATGTGAAGGGAGCCTATTATGGAGCAAGGAAATGCAATGGGTGATGAATCGATCCCTCTGTTTAGTTTTATTTATTTCCTTTTGTAGATTAAGATATCTTGTTCTGTTATTGGCAGCACTATTAGACTTAAGAAAAAACAGGTCAAAGATAGTAGAATGTCTGACAGCAGAGTAAGCAAGGCACTGAACTCCCCTCAAGAGCCTATATGACATGGAGTACAGGAACAGGGGCAGGGATTTTTGCCTCTCCTGTCAACTACAATTCCTAAAGGTAAGATCCTTTCAGTTTGGAACCATTGAGGTTTTTTTTTAGTTGTTTTATATATCGAATGAGATGCCATAGGGTCATTATATTATATTATGGGTCAAATCAGAACAGAGAGTAAGGGAACACTCACTTCGTTGGTGTTAGAATATTTGCCTTTCATGCTTATTTGTGAGATATATTTTCTTACTATGGTTGCTACATGATGATCAAAGGAGAGGGGCCATTGCTCCATGTGCCCAAATCCCTGATCACTGTCTCACTAGATAATGGGGTATTATGGGTATTATTAATGCAATAGCATGTGGGAATTTGCTGTTTACAAAAGATGATGATATTGCATTTTCTGGCATTTACTCTAAACCATTTTTTGGTACTCCAGGAGTATACTCGTGTGACTTCTTTTGAAGGGTATTTGTATCATTTGTTGATTACTGATAATCATAGTCTTGAGGTAGTTGAGTAAACATCATTAACCATAGAAACTTGTCAGTTTTAAGGTCAGGGAAATAAATGCCAAGTAGAAGAGTGCCCAACACATAGCCTTCAGGGACACCACTGGTCACTTTTTCCCTGATTGACCCTGATAGTGTGCGTTCTATCCTTGAGCCAGATGCAATATATCTTACCACACAGGGATCATATTTAAAGCAATTAACTTATTTTCACTTCCATCATGTGGTATGGTATCAAACATCTTGACCAGATCCAAGTGGGCAACATGGACAGTCATCATTGTCCACCACCTACGTGACCTTTTTAAAGATGCTCACAAGATTAAGCAGGCATTACCTATCCGTATCAAAACTGAATTGCTGTGAGTTGAGCATGATCAAATATGTAGTGTCATGGTTAATGAGGTCAGTGATGATGCCTCTATGGCTTTACAGTCAAGACTAATAAGGCTAATAGATCTGTAGTTTCCAGAGTCAGTGATGGGGCTTACCTCATGAAGGTGCATCACCACCACATTGCTCCAGGATTAAAGAACATAGCCTGTATATAGGCACAGGCTGAACAACTTAAGGTGAGGATAAGTGAGGGCTCTGTTTATTAGACACCCTGGTATACTGTCAGGACCCATGGAAAAGGTATTTTATGTCTTGGAGAATGTTCAAATTAGATGATCCTTTTAGATGGTGGTGGAGGGGTGACTCAGGGATATTTGGAGTATGGTTTAGAATTTCAAGGGAGAAGTTGACAGCAAACTTGCTTGCTAGTAAAATTTGCTTGCTATTATGTTAGCAATGTCTTTTGGATTGGTGAAGGAGGCACCATTTTTGAGAAGTTCAGAGCAGTGATGTGAATTATTCCTTAATTTTCTAGCATAGCTACAGAAAAACATGTAATTATCCTTAGCATCAGAAAGTAGCCTAAGTTCATAGGATGCTTTGCTGGTCATAATGGCTGCCTTATTAAGTTCATGTGATGCTTTGCTGATCCTAATAGCTGCCTTCAGTTTCTTGGTGAGGTATTTTATATTATCTTTGTGTTGTGGCATTCTGGCCTTGTATATCAACAGTTTCTTTCTTGTGTTGTATGCTTCATTAATATCTACCAACCACTAGGTTGGTTAGTTATTAAATTTACTGCTACATTTGGTTCTGGTGAGGACTTCCCTGTTAATGCCTTTATCTAAATAGATCCATGGTATATGTGGATGCATATCCTGGATCCATTGTGGCATTTCATGGGTGAATTTAGAGATTTCATTATACAGTTGCTGATATTATTGAATATTAGACTTTTTGAAATGTATGAAGAGGGTGGTGTTGGTTACCAGAGGGGTGGATACTCCGAAGGTAAAGATAACCATTTGGTGGTCTAACTTAAGAAATGATTCACCAACCAGGAGTAGAAAACATGCTGGAATCAAATTATAAGAACTAGGTCTGGAATGTCACCACATCTTGTGGTAGTATTGACAATTTGATCCAGGGAGTTTTCATTTACCCATTCTTAGAAATGCTGTGCATACCCAATATTAGAAGTATCAGTACTCCAATCTATGGAGGGACAGTTGAAGCCATGAAGGATTAAGGATCTATTACTTATATGGAGATTTTCAAGGAATGCTAGGAAGTTATCAAGATCCTGTGGGGCCATTGAAAAGGACTGATAACAAGCTATGAGTCTGACTTTCCTAATATGAGCTGGAGTTCTAAGAGCTCACTAAGGAGGAATCAGGGTATCACTTTGGAAGGGGTAATATTCCTGACAAACACTAAGACTCTTCTGCAATTACTAGTGGAGTTAGTAAACTGATAGGCACAGAATTCTGTCATGGAGGGAGTGCTCACGTTACACCTGAACTAAGTCTCTGACTACACAAATATGGATGCATCCAAGATGTAGAAGTGCCTCCAGATCAGGCAGTTTATTGTTAAACCTCCTGTAATGAAGAAAAGCTACCTTAATTTTATCCAATTTATGATTTTATTTGTTGGTTAGGCTGGAATGTTTGGTATGTTTATCAGAAGAACTCTGTCTAAAAATGGCACAAATTAGGTAAAGGCTCTGGCTAGTATGCGAAAACTCTTGCATTAGTGGTGTAGATCATTCTTTGCAAAGCAAACTGGATTGTTAATCATCTCATCCCAGGGAGGACATACTGGACCCACGTAGAATGACACCAGATGCTTAGTCAGTTACTTATCTTGTCCTTGAAACTATAAGAACAGAAGATATCACTCAAAGCAAAGTCATACCCTTGACTGAAGCCTTTATGAGTTTCATGCCAGATTGTTCACAACTTATGGGCTACAATCATACCACTGTCACACTTACTGGTGGAGAGGGATGTGAGGACCTTGATATGTCAACAATCCTGACTCCCATGAGGCAGCTAACTGTAACCCTGTCCTTCTTCAGCCTAGTGAGCACAGAGTCTATGTGTTTAATGATGATGGAATCACCAGTTAATATGATATTTCAAGAAGCTGATTTATTCTTGTTAGACATTAGAGTGGTATGCTGTTGGTGACATGTTAATTAAGGGGTACTTGTAGCAGGTGTGTTTGGGGTGGGGTGTTGATGCCTGCTATTAGAAAATCTAGGAAGCTTTGATAGTGATTTTTTATGGCATCAGCATATTAATATTTACTGTTATCAGAATAAGCATATTGTTTTCATTTGGGTGGGGGTAAGACAGTGTGATGCTCATTGCATGCAATGGATTTACAGAGAGTTGTATCCAAATTACTAGCTATGTGTTTGTACCTCTCTCAGACAGAATCTGTAAGGTTAAGTAAAAGTTCATTTTTAGTGAGCATTAGGTAGCTCATACATTGCCTTAGGATACCAAGTGCTAGAAGGCAGGTAATAGAAGTGGAGGTAGTCTGCTGTCTCTCCACGCTGTCCGGTGTTATATTTATGTGAACTTAGAAGGACAGAAGGAGGGAGGACGATTACACAGCCACATTCGATACATAGAGAACAGCAAGTAAAGAGCAGGCTGTAAGAAGTACAAGCCCTATGAAAAGCTGCTGTAAATCTGACCAGTTAGTTCTCATCTACCAAGAAGTAGCATCAATTAACGTACTTCCATTATAAGAACTATTCCTGTCTCAATAGGCCCAAAACAAGCTAAGTGAAACCCAATGTAAGCAGAGAGATAAAGTGAGAAAAAAACACAAAAGCAGTTGAAATTTGGCAGAATTAGCAAAAGTACTTTAAAGTGCAGTGGAAACAATGCTAAAAAGAACTTATTTATTTCCCATACATAAAATGCTCATGTCCACTTAAAAACTTCTCATACTAATACAAAAGTATAGCTCTCTGGTGCCCTTTTGAAAAGACAACAGGAGGGCACAACTGTTCTCAGTAAATATCAAACAGTAAAGAGAACAAGACCAATGAAAAGCAGCTGTAAATTCAACCAGTTAAGTGATTATCCAGAAATAGCAGCATTTAATACACTCCCACTACAAGAATCACTGCTACCTCAAGATGGCTCCTACACCAGGCCCAAAACAAGCTATGCAAAACCAGTGTTGTATATTGCTGTTTTTCTGCCCATTTGGACTAATCCACATGTGAATTGTTCTAATATTTATGGAGGATCACTCTGTGCATATAATTAAATGGGCCCATCATAGTAAGCAACCTATTTACCAACAATAAGCAAACATATAAATAAACTAAATCTACAGATATGTTTACCTGAAAGCCTACTGCAGTTTTACTTATTTGTCTTTAAGGATATTGTAGGGTAGCAATGTGTGAATGTATCCCTTCTAAATGTTAACTTAGTTAAAGCTACACTACTACACTTAAAATATATATAGAGTATGCATATTACTGATGAGGAATTTTTGGAGAAAATCCACACTGTACTGAGGCTAATAGTCAGTTATACATATACTGGATTTCGACTCTTTCTGCATCAGCCTGACCTCATCATGCCCCAGTCAGATTAACTCAGACATCCCCAGCATGAAGTATTACACCAACTGCAGAAAGTATTATTTCATTAACACATTTTTATTTTCTTTGCTACACAGGATTTGAAGCAGTGGCTGACAGCATTCTGACATGTGTGCATAAACAATGAGTAACCTGACCTGTTGATGCAGGAGCAGGACACCTTTTTGCACTGCCAATGATCCAATTTTGAATAGCAATTTGGGTGTTATAAGGCTGGCTGGGGGCTGTATAATGAGGCATTTAGCTGCTCACTTTCTCTAAGGTGTGAAAAAGAGGTGTGCCTTTGGGGTGCATCGTATTAGTAAGTCTCCAGTGAAGATCAGTGACCTGATGGAAGACATCTTTGTAAGGGTGAAGGGTCATAAATTAGTATCTACCTCATACTCACTTCACACAAAATAAATAAAATCTAAACAGAGTTTTGTTATTTAGAATATATGCAGTATATGTGTGTAAATATAGCAGCCTTTTTTAAACCACTATACTACAAAAAAGTCTGAGAGCTTTGAACTGCAGTCTTCAGTGTTGAAGCTTGGTAGTGACCTCTCTATGTTTTAGAAAGCATTATATTATGATAAGTTGGAAATTAGTCAGGACAATTCCAAGGCACTCAGACTTGTAGAGAAGTATCATGAGAACATAGGAGTAACAGGATAGGAAGTACTAGCATGACACACAGAAAATAAATCACTGGAAACCAGGGCAGAGTGAGCTAAAATCCTTTAATAATTCCAAACAAATTTTCAGGTGCATAGAGTGAACTGAAGTCCTTTAATGATTCCAAACAATTTACAGGCAGTGATTTCTTTTTTCGTGTTGGACTCAGCTGGTATATCCCTGGATTTGCCTGTGTGCTAGTTCACTCATCTTTTGGAGTACTAGTATGACAAATGGAAAAGGGCAGTGATTGTCAGACAGACTCAGAAGAACTAGGAATCCCTCCCACCAGCAAAGACAGTGTAGCGTAGCAGCATAGGTTTGTCTGAGGTTAAAGTGGATGAAATCATGATATGAAGAAATAGGGGAGTGCAAGGTGGCATTGTGGCATGTCAGGTAACTTTGATACTGTAAAAAAAAGGGAGGCCTCACTCTGATGCTTATCTGGATGCCTCCTGTGGAATTTTCATGTTTTCTCCATTATTATGTTGGTTTACACCAGGGTCTTTATAATTTCTCCCACTCTCCAAAAACATGCCACCTGGTGGTGGTATATTTTTCCTTGGTGTGCTGTGTGAGGGGGATGTACAAATGTTTGTGCCATCTAATGGGGTGGCATATCATCCATAGCTGTATCTTGCCTTGGAAATGCACCTTATTGGGAATAGGCTATGGCCTCTGTGTCCCTGAATGGGATGAATACAGGTATAGAAAATGGATGGATACATGGATGGATGGATAAAGCAGTATTTTTGAATAAAATGAAAACCTACTTACTTCTTATATTCTAGGAATATTAAAGTTAAATAGGTAATAAAAAGCAAGATTGCAGCTTTCTAAAATGATAGCAGTTGAGCTGTATACATTTTATACTGCCTTGTCATTTTCTGAAAAGATATTGAGCCACATGTCAGACTGCAGCAACATGTGTTCCCCATAAATTCTACACAGAAAGTCACCATGGTCACTCTGTTTCTGCAGAGAGTATGGAAAATATGTTTATATTTATTCCTCCCCACCCCGAGTGTTGCAATGTCATAGTCTTGTACAGTGTCAATATTTTTTTGCATTACTCCCATGTTTAGCCCCTCTGACATGATACAACCCAGAATAATCAGCTCTGAGTCTACAGGAATTATTCTCTGAAACACTGTTTGCATCTACAGAAACATTCAGAAAAAGAAAATAGTTTTATACTATTGTTTTCATAAGGATGAGGAGCTCTCAGCACTTTGCATGCTCTTCATAGGCTATCCATAGCACCTCTGTATAAAATTACTAACGTTGATACTGATGCATCTCAAAGAACATTAAATATTCTGTTTTTGCTGCAGTCTGTGACTGTTTTTTTTTAAATTAAAATGGACATTTTTATACTTTCAGATGAATCACCATCAATGAGCTTAGAAATGATGACGCTAACTTTAGTAGATTTATCTTTTTTCTAGCAGCTATTGTCAGAATGACATAACTTTGTCCAATACACAAATTGTAGCTCTGAAGAAAAGGATAGACATGTCTTTTGCTATTGACCTCTCGTCAGTACTGTATACTAATGACTGTTAGTTACAGGGAAACCTTCAGATATTGTGATTGTAGTCTATGTAGTAGTCTTAAATAAACAGTCCTTCTCACATGTGAACAATTCACAAGTATCCAACATAAAAATACAAGGCCAATTTATAGTGTTAGGATTTTCTTTTCTGTGCGTGTAATGTTTTGCGGATACTTAAAATTGCTTTACTGAAAGCTACATGCTATCCTGTAGGCAGCCCTGCAAAGGATTATTAAGGTCATTGTTTTGCATAGCTTTAAAACAACATGCCTTTGAATCATCATATTCAGTCCACGGGGAAAGCAGACATTATTATTTTTGCACTAATCATCAATTTCCACATCTTACTGAAGATTGACACCAGTATCTTGAGTGTACTCTGCATTCTTCAAAGTGCAGCATTTGTATGATTTTTAAAAATATGTTTAACTTCTTCATATGCTGTTGATACTAGTGTACTGAGTGTACTCTACTTTCTTAAAAAAAGTACAACGTTTACTTGAATTTTTAAGATACTTATACATTCTTCCTAAGCTGTTTAGTATGTGTGACTATTTGACTTTTTCTGGCATTCATCTGCCTAGTGTGCCAGGGTAGCCAGTCTGGTATCTGCAGAAGACAATATAACTGACACTACGATACTACACCACACACCAAAGATAAAAGTATAAAACAACACAAAGCTCCGTTCCACCGTCTTTATTACACTTTAGTGCCTCGGCAAAGATGCCTTCAAGAAGTGATACAAGTTAAATACAAACCCCCTTATAAAAAACATAACTCATTTAATTATCCAATACAAAAGCTTGCTTAATAAAAAAATTAAATTAAACGTTTCCAATTCAATTCCATATTAAGTCCTCCTGGATGCAGAGCATTATATTTTAGAATATATATTGCTTCTTAATATAGCAGCGTATTTTTTAACTGACCTATATCCCCCATTTTCACAAAAACTTTCTCTAAAATAGTTGCGTGTAATAGAGTGTAATCTCCATCATGTTTTTCCATAAATTGCATGGCTACAGAGCTTTCAATTTTTTTCTTTTTTATATCTCTGATATAATCCTGCAGCCTCTCTTTAAACTTTCTTTCACTTTGTCCTATATAAAAAAGGCTGCAGGGGCACTTGAGACAATATACAATGCCCTCTCAAAAGACAAACCCACCTCCATAGGTATCACAAGGGATAATAAACTAAGAGTAATGCTACTCAACGCCAGAAGTCTAAACCTCAAGATGCATGCACTCGAAACTCTCCTTAGCATGGAGAACATCGACATCTGTGCAGTAACAGAAACCTGGTTCAAGGCTCCCGAGAGCACCCCAGCACTACCAGGTTATACCTCATACCATGCTTTTCGGCCCCAAAACTTGGACCGAACCAGAAAAGGAGGAGGAGGAGTATCAATATTCGTCAAAGATACCCACACCTCCAAGTTGGTGGCACAGCACGAAGCATCAGAGACTATCCATGTGCAACTAGCAGTGGGGAAAACTGCCTTCCAGTTTATAGCCTGCTAGAGACCACACTCCCAAACCCAGGAACCCCACTCGGCCTTCCTGAGAACACTGGAAAATATGAAGGTCTCTCCAAACACCATTATATTGGGTGACTTCAACTACCCAAACATAGACTGGGAGCATTACTCTAGCTCCAACACCCTAGCTCAAAGGTTCTTAGAATTTATAAACTCAAACGCTATGGAACAACTTGTTACCACTCCCACAAGAGGGGAAAATATACTGGACCTGATCATCACCAACATGGGGACTCTATGCTCCAGACCAGAAGTGTATCCCTCACTGGTAAGATCAGACCATAAACTAATCTCACTGGATATTCACATTCCGACCCCACCCCTTGCCCAGAAAACCACAGTGAAAAACTTCTCTAAAGCAAATTTCACACTCCTCAAAACTGAGGTGGAATCCTTCAAAGCCCCCGGGCCTGTGGAAAATACGGCCCAGACCGCAGAATCCTTTATAAACGCATTCTATGAACACCTTCAGGAATGCATGGATCATGCAATCCCAAATAAAACCAAGATCCAATCCTCCAAAGGCAGACGTCCTGTCTGGTGGACCCCAGCCATAAACAAACTATACAATAGAAGGAGGAAGCTACTACATGATATAGCAAAATCCCAAAAAGGGAAGGCATCGCTGATCAGTGTTAGCAAAAAACTACGGGCACTCATAAAATCATCTAAGGCCAGCTTCGAGAGGAAAATTGCACAGGACACTAAAGCTAATCACAAGGTTTTCTTTAGTTATGTTAGGAACCTGGGTGGGAATTCCCAGATATGCTCAGAATTGGTCCAAAATGACAAAAAATACACTGAACCCACAGACATTGCCAACATCCTAGCTGACAGGTTCAGTGCAAACCCCCCCCCTCCCCACCAAAAGGGCAAATATCTATCCCAGCAGAGTGCTGCCCCCCTGACATCTCAGATGCTCAGGTAAGAGCCACCCTCTCCAAAGCAAAAAAACACAGCATCAATGGGACCAGAAGGTGTCCTGGGCTGCATCCTACATGAACTCCAAGAAGAGCTAAACCCAAACATAAAACTACTGTTCAATCTCAGCCTTACCACAGGATATGTACCCAAAGAGTGGCGTACAGCAACTGTGGTCCCTCTCCACAAAGGTGGTGCCTCAACGGATCCTGGAAACTATCGCCCCATAAGCCTGACTAGCTTGGTCTGCAAAGCTATGGAAAGGATCATCATGGACCTCATAAAAAAAGATATTGGGGACCTACAGACACTGGATCCTACCCAGTTCAGCTTTGTTAAGGGCAGATCCTGCCTCTTAAACCTGGTCGATTTCTTTGAAACAGTTACCAAGGCCATTGACGAGGGGAAGGTGGTCCACACAGCCTACCTGGACCTCGCAAAAGCCTTCGATACAATACGCCACTTGGGCATTATAGATAAGCTCACCAGCTTAAATATAAACCCCTATGTCACTAGATGGGTTGCAAACTGGCTCAAGGACAGAACCCTCATGGTTAGAATTGCTGGAACCATGTCAGACTCCAAACCAGTTACAAGTGGCGTCCCACAAGGCTCAGTCCTGGGACCTCTCCTGTTCGGTATATTTTTCTCGGAGGTACAGGCCAACACGGAAGGACTGTGGCTGACCAAGTTCGCAGATGACTGCAAACTGGGCGCTATAATTGACTCTCCAGCCAACACAAGCATCCTCCAAAAGGGCCTCATAGAAATAGACAACTGGTGCCAGAGCCATGGCCTCAAGCTAAACGCCAAGAAGTGTATAGTCATCCCCTTTGGCAAAAACAAAGTGCCCACAAATTACCACATAGGTGGTAATCCATTAAGTACGGAAGAAGTAATTAGGGACCTGGGGACCCAAGTTGATAGCAATCTCTCATTTGACAACCACGTGGCCAAAGTGATTAGAAAAACATTTTATATAGCCCACCTAATCATGAAGGGATTCACATATAGATCAGGGGAGGTTATCATGCCTCTTTACTCATCCCTCATCAGGCCCATAATTGAGTGCAATGCCCCTTTTGGGATGTACCTTACCAGACACCTGCAGCAACTGGAAAGACCCCAAAAGTACCTCACCAAGAGGATCAAAGGGCTCAAACAGATGCCATATGCTGCCCGGTTAAAGAAACTCCAGCTCTACTCAGTGGCATACCGCCTGCTCAGAGGCGATCTGTGCCTGACGTATAAAGCCATGTCCAACCCGGAATTAATGGACATGCTGCACCTCAGAAAATCCAAATCCCATCGAGCTACGCGCTCGAGAGACTTGAACCTCAGCACTGAAATAAATAGGACATGCTGGAGGGACAGATTCATAACCCAGAGGCTCCCTTCACTCTGGAATAAAATCCCAGTCCAGGTTAGGCAGAGTCCCTCACTGACTCTCTTCAAGAGGAATCTTGATGAGTGGATGGGAGATAGTAGGTTTACCCCGGGTATCACTTCGGTGTCACTGTTAGACAGAGGCACAGTATACTAACCTCGAAAAAGGGCATAGCAAAATTCATTGAAAATGGGTGGCGAGAGCCAAACACACTCTGGCTAGGCTTATAAATGCCCTAGGGCAGATAGCCTAGTATGAACCTATGAACCTATGAACCTATGAACTTTGTAGAACACATTCTACAGAACACTACCACTAACCTAAAATTTCTTATTATTAATCCTATTAAAAGAAAGAACTATATGTTTACATATATTGCAATTATTACAAGTCCTAGTTCCTTTTAACTCCAAGGACCTGTATATATTTTCTTCTGGTGGCATGAAATAAGCTGTAACTAACATGTCTTTTAAGTTCTGCCCTCTTTTATAAGACATATATAGTCTTTTATCAATAATCTTTTGTAACACTACATCTCTATGTAAAAAATCCCAGTATTTTTCACTTGCTCACTCAGAACATTATATGTAGTTACAAAAAATATTTTCTCTCTTTCTTCTATCTTAGATATTTTATTATTAAATGTAATAACACTTTGTTGTTTAATACCCATTTTATTAACCCCCATTTTCTTAACTGCTCCTCTAAGAATATCTTTACTATTTCCCCTTTGTACAAACATTGCCATTGTATAGCCAATCTCTTTCTCCAGATCTGTATTGTTATTGCATACTCTCAACGGTTCTCCATATGGGAGGGCCTGAACAGTATGATCTGGATGGCATGTAGTGCCATGTAGATATTGGCCCCATCTATACATTTTCTATAAATAGTTGTTCTAATTTGTCCCTCATTACTTACATATAATTGTATATCCAGAAAATTCACTGTTTCCCCACATTGCAGCCCATTAAATGGTAACCCATATCGATTTTGATGCAAGTAATTTATAAAATCCTGTACATATTCTTTCCCATCTTCACAAATAACACTGCCAGATTTCCATATCTAGTGACATTACTGTTGTGTTAGTGGATTACAAAGCATGGCTTATGACATTAAGCAAGGAAACAGAAGCTCTGGATTCTTAATGAAACTTTATTAAGCATTCTTCCTCATCTTCTTGTATTAGTTGCAGTGGGTTAAATGTCTGCAGTTCTGATCTTAATCTTAATACTTTGCTTTCTCGAAGGTGGGAATCATTTTTATGGACACATTATTATGCCTTCTGTTTATGAGCTGATAAGAACACCTTGCATTTCTGCTCTTGGCAAGCTTCGCAAACTAATAATGGCCAAAACTGCGAAAACCTGGGACACAGTAATTTTCAGAGTCAGTCTATGCAGTTTTTGACCATGTCTGTCCCACTCACATTTGCTTTCTTAGTGGTGGTTGATGCACTAATGATCTCACACTTATTCAACTTGTCACAGTCACTATCATCGCTGCATTTGTTCTGAGATCAAGGACATGCCTGCAAATGTATCTCTCATTTCATGTACAAAGTGACCATCATTTTAATATGCTTTACTCCAGGTTGCTCTCACATTAAAAGCCGACACTGATCTTTGCTGAAGAACACATGGAGTTTTCTAGTTCCATGACCATATAATAGGTTACGCCTAAAGAGTACACCAGGAATCAAGGCATTGTAACAGCACCTTTACTTACAACAATACATTGAAAATAAACACATTAGCACAAGAAACAAAGAACTGCTGCATATTTGTCATGCTGCCCTGAGACCATTACCTTAATGGTGGATGAAGATTGAAGTCTTGAGTTTCAGATGCCTGATGTTCAACTCACTAATGACTGGAGTTCTTCCACAGAAAATAACTGTTATCATGTTGTGCATGCAGTGATTCAATTTTTGGTGGAATTTCCCCTTTTTTCAAGTTGGTGTGACCGTGGAGTTAATATATATATATATATATATATATATATATATATATATATATATATATATATATATAAGATTGGGAGTTTTGTGTTACTAACAGCAGAGTGCACCTCCAGGAGTTTCTGCAGTTACCTATGACTGCCTACTGCACCAATAGGTGTCAAATATTGCTTGCTCATATTAGCATTAATAATTCCAAAACCAGCCTATATACAAGGTATCAGAATATTTTATCTTGAAGCATACATGATGGCAAACACAATTGTATTGTATCTGACCTCTGTCAATGAGTATTTGTTATTATTGTAAGGTGATAACTTCATTTTTTAAAGGCTAAAGCCACATCCACTGGGAGTTAAAGGTACATATTCAAAAGAGCTGTACTGGAGAGAATGACTTAATGAGCTTAACCATTAGTAACACAGAAGTTCAACATTTTCAAATTCTCTTCCATTTTATACACTCAGTTTATCAAAACTTGATTAGGTTAAAATATATTTAATATAAATACCTTAAACACTCTATTGTTAAACATTCAGTCTCATATCTTTGAAAAGTAAGTACTTTTCTAAAAGAAGGAAAAAGAAAACAACATTCAAACTGTGCTGTTTTTGTCATATCTGAATCTGTTTTTGTTAAGATATCAAAGTCAAAGTGATCCTTTGAAGGCGAAAGGCCGAGGTACCAGATCACAATAAAACGCTTTACTGGCATGGTGGTGGCTGAATTTGTGTTCTTCATCAAAGTCTAGAATCCCCAAAGCAAATTAAAACATATATAATAACTTCTGACTTACAGATTGTTTAACAAAACCAGGTATACATTATTTTGAAACTATCATATATGACTCCCAGATTGTTTTAAATTGTTTAACAAATGGTGAGTACAGGGGAAGCTTTATGATATAATTAACATAATATTAATTAATGGGTTTATGTCACTGAAAGGTGAACGATCAGATATGAACTGCAGTGAAAGACCACAACAAAACAAACATTTGTAAAAAAAAAAAAGTATATATGTATTTTATATATATATCACAGGATGTGGAAAGCACCCAGTTGACAAAATTGCTCAAACTCTGTTTAAGTCAGCAATGATGTATCTGTGCATCAGAACTGTGGGGGAGGATGCTTAAAATGTACAAATGGCAGTGGCTTGTGCCCGAAATAACAGTGGAAACTGTTAAAAGACAGTCTGAGGTGTGATAAAATGTGTGTCAAAGTCACAAGGTATGTTTCATTGATGTAAATCTTTATCTTCTTAGGAGCACCACAAATTGCACATTGCATAACACTCTTATCTAATCATCATGCCAGTTTCCTCTCATAACTTCTGCTTCAAAATATGTTGTTTTTTCTGTTACAAGAGCTCTTGTGTTTATAATGACCTGTAAACCTGCAACTATGTTGCAGTTAAGGGAATATTGTCCTTTTTCTCATCTTGTATTATAAATTTCTTTTTATAGTTAAAGTCTTGATGAGAACTGAAATGTGTTCCAAACTTATAAATATCCTGCAAGTCAAGACATGCTTAATGACAGAACTAGTGCTTAAAAAGAGTCATACATACACCTTTATAAGACTCCTACTTATTCTACTGTATTACTCACTGCATTTTAATGTTGACAAGGATGGCAGTTATTTTGGTAGAGTTTAACATCTGGTTCTTAGTTACCCAAAAGGTACATTTTAAGAATATACTTTTCACTGCATTTGTCTACACGTTTTGCCTTGCCTGAAGTAGTTTTTCACTTCTCTTACATAATATTCATGCTAAAGACATTTTTGTTTGTCTTTATCATATTAAATGATTTCTTTCTCATGCATCTTTTCTTTGTGAAGCTAACTGTGCACACTCTGCCTCTAGTTTAAATGGTTCACTTCTTTTACAGCTCATTAATGTATAGTAACCTTCATGAAAGCTTGCATAAAATGTGTCCTACTAGTAAAATAAAATACATTACCAAAACCTTTGCGTGACCCCGAGTTTTCAATTTGTTTTAAGGAATGCTACATTTCATGTCATAGTCAATGAACCTGGCATGTATTCACACAGGTCAGAAGTGTATGTAGTAAATAATGACAGTTTTTGTCATGAGTTGAGAAGGTAATTAAAATTGGGTACACTCTTTCTATAAAATGTGCTATATTGACTTACTATACATGCATAAAAGACTTGTGATGGAACTGTTCAAATAATGTTACACTGTGTGATAACTGACAGCCAGCTAAAAATCTTGAACAGCTGTCCTTTGATGACGGATTTGTTGTATCTCATTCAGTGATTTCAACCAGATTATGTTTTGTTTCTACTCTTCTGATGGAGTTTTCAGTATTTTCATATCACCAGTACAGTGTGCACTGCCCAGTGTGGCAATATTCCCCATATTTTCTACACCTTGTCTACAAACCCAATTAAAAAAATAGCTAGTTTGCAATTTTCTTCCATTACAAAAAAAAAATGCAGTTTGTAGTTTTCTCCAGTTCCAAACACCACTGTCTTACCGTATCAGATGTGACTGTTCACCTGTCTATCTTCAGCTCAACTCCTTTACCTGATGTTTCATCTTCAAGCTACTTAACAGCACCTGCTTCCCTGCTGTTACTCATATCCATGTGCATGCTGCATAAGCCATACTTTTATACTGCTTTCTAGTCATTCATTCGTTCATTCATTTCTGCCTTCATTCATTCTGTGATCTTAGCTTTAACCTGTTTATGGTTGTGCGGGACCAGAGAATATACTAGCATCAGTGGTTACAAGGCAAAGAACCAGTCCTGGGTGTGATGCTAGTTCACTGCAGGACACATGCACACATTGACCAACACACCAAATAAATACCTATGGGCAATTTAGAGGATTGGTCAGTTCAGCTAACTGCTTGCCTTTAGGATGTGTGAGGAAAATGACACAACAGGCAAAGACCCAGATGACCAAAGGGAGGACATATAGCCCAAACCTGAGCAAAATAAGTAAAACATTGAGCATCCTTAGGCCCAAGCAATGAATTTCATTTTCTCTCTCTCTATCTCCATACATCACTTGACTCCTGTTTGTTTTCCACTCCTACAGTGCATATTGCTTTCCTGCGCATCAATGATCTTGCTTTTGTCAATACCCTCAGTTTAAAATTAATCCATTCCTTGGCAGGTTAAAGTTTCTAAACCAATGTGTCACTATTTGGTATCTGAACTTTGTGTAAAAACTGAAGCATGAAATTTGTACTGCAACTTTCACTTGTATTATTAGTTTTGTACTTTTATTAGTTTTGACCTTTAAAGGGTCAGCTTTGATCACCTCACTTACCTGAAGAAAAACAAATTAATACATAGAAGCATAATAAAAATTCAACAGAAGAAGAGAACAAATGATCAAAACTTGATGGAGGTTTTACCTCATTGGCCTTTGAAACAGATATTCAAAATATTTCCATTTGTATCCCTAAAACACTCCCCCAAGAAGATTTGTAGGTTACAGCATCAAACCTGGGTACGAGATCTCAAACTAGGTACAATCTAGGAGGTGAACTGAGTTCTCATGAGTCATACACTGAAAAGAAACTGAATTGATTACATCTTTTAGATCAGAAATTCAAAGTGTTGTAGACGTGCTTAGTGCTGATTAATGGGGCTTTGTATAGTAACTATATAATGAAGCATTGTCGTCTATTGTCCAGCCACAAGAGGAAAATGAAGGTGTTTTACAATGTATTGTGTCACATCAGCGTCACAACACTGCACACCATTATATCAAAGTATTTATAAACATATATAACATTCTAGGCGTGTCTGCAGTAGAGTTAATGCACTAAAGTCGGACCCTAAAATGCATTTAAGTTGCCTTGCAGTCTGTCTCCATTTCCTAATGCAGTATACTTTAATTTTAGCAGCTTGCTACCTAAGCTGGCCAAACATATTTTACACAGCACGAACTGCAGGACAAATATATTTTGTCATAAACAAGCAACTGAATGGATGGGAGAACTGTCAGCAAGATATGTGAAAGAACCAAACCTATGTTTTGCTAATGTTGTTTTTTTTCAAAACAGCACTCAAAGGTTGTATTTCAATGAGTCATTTAAAGCAGTCCCAGAGCTACATGGGAAGAGTGCTTCCTTTCTTCTATTACTGCAGTGCAGAGCAGCAAAAGATGTACTGAGGCAATACAACTGTTAGCCTAGTAATCCTCAGGGAAGGCTGGAAACCCTCTTTTGTGAGTTGCTGAAAATGAATGATAGTCTGTCTATTCTGGGCAAGTCATGTAATTAAAAGGTATTTTATATTGTACATATGTATTCAGGTATATTTCTTAAAATGGGGAGAACACTAATCTATACCATCCAGTTTGAACTACAGCCCATTGCTAGAAAGCATTAAAATTGAAAAGAAAATACATACATCAATGAGACAAAACTATAAAAGGGTGAACAACAGCAATGATTTACAACAGTCACAAATCTGAATAGCAAGACTAATTTACCAAAATGATGTTGAACAAAGGTTGATACATGGTTTACATTCATACGGTTGAGCGCACATTGGTCGACCATACATTTTACTGACTTTTTTCTGCGAATCCCATAATGCTGAATGGTTGGAATATCTTAGGAGCACAGAATTCAACATTTCCAACTGCTCTACACCCTAAAATGAGTGCTAACATGGGTCAAAAAGGGGATGGGATTTTGCGATTCGCAACACTTGCAATTGCATTTTTGAGATGTTGCTGCACTACTTTCGGCCATACCTGCTCGACCATATGCATGTACACCATGATACATAGTTCAGAACAATGTGAATAGCAAAATTATAAGACAGTAGGCAACAACTGGAAGTGTTTTTTTACAACAGAAGTTACAAACACTGCTGCACTAAATATAGCATAGACAGAGAAGTAGAGAGGGATGAATCAGTACAAAAATGTGGATTTTTTCTGGGGAAAGGTAAAACTGAGGGAAAAAGTTAATTAGGAAGGAGGCAGTGGAGATTTATAGGTTCAGAGGTTCATAGGAGGTTACTAGGCTAACGAGTCTAGAGCCCTTACAAGCCTAGCCATATTTATCCTGAGTTGCCGCAATTACCTGTGATTAGGTGAGTAAAGTTTGCAGAGGTAAGGGTATATGATAGTTAATACCAACTTTCCCTGTCCAGGAGGGACATGAGCACCACCCCAGCAGTGAATTTGTGGTCACCTATCCATTGATCTAGGTTGTGTTTGAAGAGTGTCAGGGAGGGGCTCTGTTTCACATGAATTGGAAACTTGTTCCAGAGAAGTGGCAGTCTCTGGGAGATGTATCTATCTCTCTAGCATGACCTGTTCATGTCAGAGGCTAGGTTAAGATCCAGTTGACCCTCCTGCAGTTTGATTTACGAAGTGTAGCGTTCAGAGACTGCCCTGTAAGCCAGGCAGAGGTCACCCCTTAGCAACCTTTATTAGACAGAATGCAGTGAAAGGGCTTTCAGTCTTTCCATGTAAGACTTGTTTTGTGTACCTTGTAATTTCTTGGTGAGAAATCTCTGTGGTCTCTCCAAATGTTGCAGGTGTTTTTTGAGGTACATGCAAAATGTAGCATTGTACTAAATTATTGGTCTGATGAGGGCTGAGTATAATGGAATTATAACATCCTTAGATCTAGATGTGATGCCTTTACTTATAAGATGAGCTGCATAGAAGAATTTCTTTACTACTGTGGATATGTGGTTGTCTAAGTTCAGATTGCTATGAACCTGAGTACCCAGATCATGTACCACTGGGTCTACACTTGGGGGGGGGGGGTGCTGTCTATAATGTAATTAGCAGGGATGTCAGCTTTCCCAAAGGGAATAATAATGCATTTTTTGCATTTAGCTTTAATCTGTGGCTTTGGCACCAATACTTTGTCTGTATTAACCCTATCTGCAGTATATTAACATTATTGGGGGACTCAGTCATTGCTCCTAATTTGCAGTCATCAGTGAACCTAGTTAGCCACAGGCCATCCAAGTTTGCCTGGACTTCTGAGAAATAAATTCTGAACAGTGGTACGCCACTGGTGATTTGTCTTTTGCTAGAGGTTAAGTCACCCACCTTGACAGTATGTGTCCTGTCTGTGAGCCAGTTGGCTACCCATGTAGTAATGTAGGAGTTAATTCCCAATTAGGAGAGTTTCTGTATTACTGATGTCCTCCATTCAAATGGAACATATCCAGTTCTGGGGATGTGGTTAAACAGAGATCTAAGTGGATCTCCCAGGTCATGTTTTAAGCTGGTTAAAAGGCAACTTGGATGTTGTCTGGTCCAAGTGATGGCATATTTTTGGCTTTGGAGAGTGCCGAGATGACCTGCTTTCTTGAGATAATAGGCTGAGTAATGGTGGCAGGTATATTTTAGGTGATGACTGGAGGGGACAGGGGGATGAAGCTTTCTCCAAATCTGTCAGCTAGCAGGTTGGCTATTACCTCCGGCTGAGTATGGGTCATGCCATTCACAACCAGTTCAGCTAATACCCGGGTATTCCCTTATAGTTTTTGGACATAGTGAAAGAATACTGCTTCTTTTAAGCATTTGTAGTAGGCAGGGTTGAAGAAGTGCTTTTGTAGTTCAGAGCAAAACCTGCTGAAATATGAGCTGGATCAAAGAGAAGTGGAGATGAACCATTTTGTTAAACTGAATTTTAGTTTGTTGATTACTGTTTCTTTTAGGAATATGTGTTGCTGGTATATGGGCTGCATCATAGATGGCTTATGTGAAGATGCCATTGACTTTCCTTTGTACATCGTGCACATTGTTCAGCAACATAATTCCTATAACTATCTTAAAGGACAACTATGCCTTAAACACATTTTGTCTCCCCATAGTGTATACGTTACTCCCTACATAATGATCATTTTACTTCCACACAAAAAAAAAAGACTTAGCAGCTTCTTCCCATCTGTGGTATTTTTGTACAAATTATCTTCCTTAATGCATGCCACATTGGGAATGAAAGAAATCTAATGATTCTTTTAGTAATTTGCCTACCTTGCTCTTACATTTTTCCTATCACGTTTAAAAGTTTTTTTTTTGCCATGAAAAGCAAATATAACAAGGTACCTGTAACTGTTTTTTTGTTATTTCACATCTTCTGGGGTCATAAAGCTTTTCAGTCTCAAAATACACAGTTGTTTACTTTCGGTCTTCCTTAGGACATGGATGTTCTGAGCCTTTTCTGAAGTTTGAAGTTGATGGAACCTGCTAACCACTGAAGAGCAACTTCAGTAATTAGAAGTGCTTTGCAAGCAATAAAGTATGTTACTCTAGCTATCTCAGAGAAGATAAGTGAGAGGAAGTGAGTAGCTGAAACTCACAGAATTCCATTTTGGAATAAATGGTACGTTACCTTACCTATTTGTTTAGATTTCTGCAAACATATTTTGTAAACTATATAGCACATATATAGGAAACAAATATGTAGAACTATCACTGCATATCAGCCACTGACACTTTTACTGGCAATTCTCTGACAACAGTATTCCTCACTACTTCCATTTTAAGTGAATAGAATTATGACTTGAGAGGGGAGACTATCGCATCAGCTGTGTCATCACATTGCATTATGGGCAAAAATAAATTTTCCAAGAAAACAAGATCCTTTCAGGATGTCTGCCCTATAAGAGTATTTAAGGATAGAAAAAAAAAATAATAAAAAATAGAAATAAGTAGTTATTGCATTGCATGCAGATTTGGATTATGTAGCTCTTTGTGACAATATAAATAATATATGTATTTTTGGTTTCGCCCTATAGTGTTTCCTTTAGGATTACTCTGCTTAATATAAACTGTTAGGAAGCATATTTTATATGTAGATTTTATATATGATTTTGTCAAAATATAGCAGTGTATCACTGACTGCACACCGATAAGTTGTGAATCATACCTATCTGCCTGTCAGTCTATCTCTCTATCTATCTATCTAGCTATCTCTCTCTCTCTCTCTCTCCCGATCTCTTTATTCATCTAATTCTGTTATTCAGTAGGGAGAGCGTACTCTCATGTTCATTGTTTTGTTTGTGCTCAGTAAGGAGACATTACAGCTATTACATTGACTGTTTTTTTTTTAATTAAGATACTAGCAAAATTGTTTTAGTGCTGCAAACCTAAATAGCACGTTATACTTTATATCCACCCAAAGAGATTATGACAGCAGACCTAGGTATTCTGATTTGCATTCTTGATTATATAATTGCGTTTGTAAAACAAATACTGCTGATAACATTTTTCACCACAATTTTGTCTTTATGTATATTTTGATAATGTAATTAAATAGGTTATTTTTATAATAACCTATTTAATCTAATTAAATAGGTTATTACTAAAATACACATTTTCTTACAAAGCCATTGATTTCAATCCTTAGCTAGGGTACATGCTTGCCTCTATAGCTGTACATCCTATATGGTGGTATTTCTTTGGTACAGATAAGTATATCATATATGTGACGATATTATTATTTTTGCCGGCAGAATATAAAATGATATTAAATTATTTTGTTACATATTTACGAAGCACAAAAATAATTTGAAGTTTGTGGTGAGAGCATAATCATATTTCATTTTGGATATAACGATGTAAAGAAATGGGAACTGTCCAGATTCTAGACTTTTTGGAAAATTCACAGATACAAATCAATATATAACACTTAAAATATGCAAAACTCCACAATGTCAGCATCTGTTTTGTTGATATACTTTGGCCAGCAGAACAGATGACTGACAGGTGTGCGAGATCAGCAATCTATGGGTTTGAGGAATATGACCCTTCTCCTGGGACTGTGCAATCTCGGAGTTAGTATATATAATTTGCAGAGGTATGGGGGTTGCAGCCCCCCACATAAGGGGGGTATGGGGGGTTGCTCCCCCAGCAAAAAAGAATGTTTAAATTTTGCAAGCTCTGCATTTATGTTCAGGGCAGTGTGATGCATTGTTGATGATCTAGTTTTCGTTAGTGATGTTGACATTTGGGAATTTCAGTCATTTTAAGTATTTCCATAAATATATATGGGAATACTTAAAATGACCGAAACTTGCAAATGTCAATGTCACTAATATATATATATATATATATATATATATATATATATAAAATGTGTGTATGTATATGTATGTATATAGATTATATATATATATATATATATATATATATATATATATATATATAGTGTGTGTGTGCATATATATATATATATATATATATATATATATATATATATATATATATATATATAGTGTGTGCGTGTGTGTGTGTGCATATATATATATATATATATATAGCCTGTAGCTAGCTATGATTTGAATAGGGGTCTTGTCAATGGTTAACTGCATGTTGAGTGTCTTCTGTGCATCATACTTTCTGACCAGCCAGGAGGTGTGTGTGTCTTTAATATATATTGAAACTCAGCCTCCTTTGGCTTTGCTACCCACAGTTTGGGGTCTGATTGTATGATAGGATGAGTAACCAGGTAAGACTGGGGTGCTCTCCACAGCTTTGAGCCAGATTTCTGTGACTGCACAAATGTCAGCATCTTCCAGGGTTAAGAATGCTTGCAATGAGTGTAGTTTCATGTTTAGACTCCTAGTGTTTAGCAGCATGACCTTTAATGTGCATTTTGTTGAAATTTTTATGTTGATTTTATCGACCTCAGGACTTTTCCTAAAAAAGGCACTATGGGGGAGGCAAGGACCTTTGCCAGAAGCCTGAAGCCCAAGTGAGACAGATGCAAGCTATCTCTAGCAAAGCATTGTGGTCTGTCAATCATATCTTCCCAGGCTGTCAGGTACTGGATCCCCCCTGGAATGATACCAAAAACTAAGCCAGTTAAAGTCAATCATTTTCTGTTTGTATTGAGGCATCATTCTGGGTGATGGTAGAATGCTGCTTAAGGCTAGGGACATACCTGCTCGGGACACATATTCAGCGAGCTTAATCATGTCTCTCTTCATATAGTCCAGGGAGGTACGTCTCAAGTCGTTCATCCCAACATGGACTATGACAGAGTCATAACAATACCTTTTGTTGATAGACTTGAGTGCATGTATGATATGGTGGATTATGGCACGTGACAGACAACTAACCATGACTTTCTCCTTATCTAGCCTGGTGAGAGGCACATCTGTGTGTCTCACAATGGAGTCTCCTGTGACTAATATGTTGGGTTTATGGTTAGGCCTTTGTGGTTGTGAGACACAGATGTATGGACTATGAGTGGTATGTGGTTTGGAGGGTTGTGGAGTTTGCGTGTGTTTTTGCCACTGAGGTCTCCTTGGTTTGGATATGTTTTTGTTGAGAACCTCCACATATGTGGGTGTGTATTGTGTAGTTGTGAGTGGTGTTTGAGATGTAGTGATTGTGTTCATAATCTTCTCAGTGCCAGATATACAGGCTTGTAAGGGAGAGAGCATAGACTCTAGGTTCTTAATGTAATTGCATCTCTCACAAATTGTGTTCCTAGGTGCTAATAGTAGATGGTTATCCATGTGCATGAGGCAGTTGCTACACTGTCTCAGGATGCCCATATCAACCAGGCTGGCAGGAAAAACTGTAGAAAATTGTCCATCCCTATTTGTCAGAATCTGAGGGAGAGAGCCAGGGACAGCTAAGGGGTAGGCCTAAAACCCAATTGCTTAAACCAAAAGTAAGACGTTTAGAATAATACTTACAATTATTATTACAAACTATGCACCATACAAGGTATTAGAATATTCCATCTTTAAGCTTACATGATGGAAAACATATTTGTATTGAAATTTGACCTCTATCTAGTGCAGCTAAAGAAATATTGAGTATTATTTGTACTGTAATAATTTTCATATTTCTTTAAATATCTCAATAATTAAGTGATACAGACAGATCTGCTTAGGGGTGGCCATGGTGGTGCAGCAGTTAGCATTGCCGCTTCCCAGCAAGAGGTTCTCTGGTTCGATCCTTGGCTGGGGTGCCTTCTGTGCGGAGTCTGCATGTTCTCCCTGTGGTCATGTGGGTTTCCTCCCACATCCCAAAGACATGCTGTAGGTGGATTGGACACTCTAAATTGGCCCTAGGTGTGAGTGTGTGTGTATGTGTGCCTTCTGTGGAAGGTTGGGCCAGGCTGGCAACTCGACACCGTAAAACTCCACTACCAATCATGAGCGGACAGGTGATCTGCTGTGGTGACCCCTAACCGGGAAAAGCCGAAAGAAAAAGAAGAAGACAGCCAGATCTGCTTAGCCTCATATGGAAGCTCACAGCTGTAGGAGGAAAATGCTTTTGGTAGTATGTGTGTTGTTTGAATGGTTACTGAGATATCTAAGATATTTATACAACATTAGAAAAATTAATATTTACTGTGTTTATTGTGGTGTATAAAATCCAGTAAAAGACCTAATCTTAAATGAATGCAACCACTGTACAGATTTATTTATGCTGAATAGTTTGCCATTTACAATTTGCTAGTAACACTTATGGTTCAACAGACATGAACATTTGTTTGACATGCGAGGCAATCATTTCATTTTTTAATAGGCTCAGGTCACACCTACTGGAAGTTAGTGCGCAAACTCAAAAGACCTCTATTAGAGGAAATGCTGAGAGCATTCACTGACCATTGTGTGCAGGATTGGAACAAGTGTTTCTTCTTTTCATGCAGATAGATGACTCAAGAATCTGCAAGTTTTTAACCATTTAGACTACCTTACATCGAAAGGGAGAAGGAATATCTACACTTAATTCTTGAACAGTGGGAGGGCAAATTTAATACTTACAAGGTGTCTGTTGTACGGTATGTGCTGAAGTTCAAGGCTACGTTTAGGAAGTTCAAGGAATTGGCCGAGAAGCAAAGCAGAGACACAGGGGCAGCAAAATGTCAGATATGACTATGGACAATTAGAGACAAAAATATACAGATGAACAGAAGGTAACAGTGCTCATTCCTTTTCAGTAGAGTAAGTTGTAGGCCACATGGGAGGGTCTTTTCAATGTTATAAGGAAGATAGATGATGCTAATTATGTGGTAGAGTTGTCAGGCAGGAGGGAGAAACAAAATCTCCACCATGTTAATATGATGAAGCCCTAGAATTATAGACTGGCATGGATATGCAGTATCTATACTAGGTTACAGGAGGAGTCAAAGGGGGTGTGTCCTATGGTAATCCTTGGTCTCACTATTCAACAGCAGCTGTCCTCTCTACAGATTCAAGAAGTCTATGGGACATGCTCACTATGAAGTCAGAGTGTACCTAACATACCATGTTGATGCAGAGACTCAATCGCTAGTCAAACAGATTCCTACAGGATATCTGAGTGTGCAAAGCAAACCATCCAAGAGGAAGTGCAGGAAATATTGGATCTGAGACTAATCCAAGAATCCTACAATGCCCAGGTCTCACTGATAATGCTAGTGCTGGGGCTGGTGCTGAAAAAAATGGGAGCACCATGTCCTGTGTAGACTATAGGAAATTAAATTGGTAAACAGAATCAAATGCTTTCACCAGCATGAAACAAGAGAAGTTTTGAAGAAGTTGGGTGGGGCTAAATAACTGACTGCTATTAAGCTAAGGGTTACTGGTATGTGTCCTTGATACCTGCACAAAGGGGAGGTCAGCTTTTTTCATTTCATATGGGTTGTAAAAACTTACCAAGATATCCTTTTTTTGAGAAAAATACCCCAGCAACTTTCAGGAAGCTGATAGATCACATCCTGGTAGGAGATAGAAACTATTGCATTGCTTGCATAGATGACATTGCTACTCTGAGTCAGTCTTGGCAGGGACATTTTCAGCATGAAGTCTCCTGTAAAGATGGGTATACTTGTATGGGACGTACATGAACCCATCTTTCCTGATGACTGTAATCTTGTAGGAAACAATAAGGTTGGTAAACTAATTCTTGTCAAGAGATTTACTTTCCAGAACTGGTTTAAGATTCTTCATTGATAAGTGTGGCCAGATCTTTATATACCAGGCGAATAGAGCAATACATTCTTCGTGTCTACTCTAATTTTAAATGTGAAAAATAAGGACAAAAATGGATACAGATGTAGTAGTATCTGTTATTCCTGATTGAATGGTTCACACATTGATTTCTATGAAATGCTGACTGGGTGCTACTGTGAGGCTGAAAAAATAAATATACCATATGGTCATAAGCTAGAATCTCTTTGTATTAAATAACCGAATAAATAACAATAAACCATGTAAGTCATTTTGCGCTAAATAGCACTTTTTCAAACATCAAGTAAAATCAGTCACATTTTTTCTCCCTGCTGATTATGAGGCATTGCTGTCCACTGGACATTCTTCTCCCTATGAGTTTGAGTCAGTCTTGTAAGCTGTCATGCACATATCTATTTGGAATTTTCTCTTGAATGGCCCCAACATCACCCCTTATGGGTGACATGAGCACTTGCATCACTGTAGGAGTGCCCTACCCTCTCTCTTTCTCTGCTGAATGTATTCTTCCAAATACCTCTTCCCTGAGAACTACTAGCACCAGCTTGGAATCACCAAGCCCTTGTCCTCCAGTCTTATTGGCTATTTTGATAATTTTCTAACAATTTGTTCATGTTCTAAGCTACAGCTCTGGTGTGATTGACTGGCCCCAAAGAATACTGAATCAGCTGAAACGCTAATAATGGTGGCCCAAGATAGTGGGCTATGTACATGTTGGTTTTCACATCTATTGAAAAAATGGGAGAAACAGGCAAATACAGGTTCTGTAAGACAGAACCAGTAAAAAAGTTGCTGTCTGTGATACACTTATGGCTGAGGGACTGTATACTGAAATGCACAATATTGTGATAAGGTTGCTGCATTGAGGATTGTGCTAAAATACAGAAGCAGCTGTGAAGCATTGGAAATATGAACCACAAAGCATTACTGACAATGATGAAGTTTGGATCACATGGAATCCCCAAACAACAACAGTTAAGAAATAGATGCAAGAAAGACAGATATTGTAGTCCAAGAAAAAAAGACAAAAACTGCATTAAGCACTGAAATAGCTGCATCCAGTAATTATATTGCCTTATGTACTGAGAGACACAAATTATATATAATGGAGTAAGATTTACAAGCACAAGCTAGAGCAATACAGAGTGAAAGAGACCAACATTTCCAATATAATTAAGAGCAGCAGGATTATTAAAAAGAGTTTTCAAGCTTACTTAAATATGCTACCAATAGGCACAACCCTGTATGAACTGGAGAAGGGAAAGCATTCTGGGTATGTTGCAGGTGCTGATAAGAGCACTCTTTGGTAACACGAAAGACTGAAGCAATACTAGTTTCATGATCTCTTATCATACCTTGATTTGGGAATGGGGTCTATTCCTGTCATGGTATTGGGATTCTCAAAACATTTGGAGAAATAAAAAAGAAAATATAAGGCAACTTTTACAAAAGAAGCAGCTCTTGTTTTTGTGAACCCTTTTAGCTACAAGCCTGAATGTTGTCTCAACGATTTCAGTATTATTTTTGTAGAGATTATTTTAAAGAACTATTAGCTTTGTAATCTTTGATATCATTTTTGTCTCTCTGGTAATTTTGTAATATTTACATTATATTTAGTTGCTGGCCTTCTTTCTGGATAGTAAATTTAATTACTTTGTGGCATTAAGTATTTTAGAATTTCTTATTTAGCCAGCTTTATCTAGCAATGCTAACTGATTTTTGCAGCCGATTTCCCTTTGTCTTAACTTAAGAAAAAAAAAAAGTAAAAACGCTGCAATTGTTGTCTCAGCCACTAACACTTTCAACATTGTATCTCTGAATAACACCATCATCTCCCCATCACCACACACCAAACTTTTAGGAGTCAAAATTAATTGCAACTTAAAATTTGATATTCACATTTCCCAAGCAGTTAAAAAAGTACACAAAAAACTTGGAAAGTTTTATAGGAACAAACACTACTTCACTAAAAATACTTGCGTTACCATTGCCCAATCTCACTTAATCTCCACGCTGCTGATCACAGCTCCTATACTCACAAATCTAAAAAAATCAGTGCTAGCAAAACTTGAATCCTGTTACAACAAAATTGCCAGATATTCTACAAACTCACCAGCTAGAGCACACTATTGTATAGCACTCAAGCAACTCAATTGGCTAGAGATCCCCGACCTCCATCACTATAACCAGTTAATCCTGGCTCATAAAATCCTCTATGAACCTGGGAAAACACCTGCCCTACAAATATTACTTCAGCCATATGCCACAAACAGAACCCTATGCTCCACTAACAAATAACACATAAAAATCAGTACAACCAGAAATCAAGCAGGAAATTCCCTCTTCTAAAATTATATAGAAAAAATCTGGAATGCACTACTGGAAAACATTATAGCAATAACCCACGCCTGGGTATGGGTAATGCTAAATTTACCCACGGTAAACAAAGCCAACCGTGGGTAAATTTAGCATTACCCACACCCAGAAGTGGGTTATTGCTATTATACCATGACATTATTTAAGAAAAGAAACTATTACTTTTCTTAAATAATGGCATAGTATAATGCCTGTTTGCTGCCCTTCCGCAGATGTCTGGCATCCGCGGCAGTTCTGATGTACTGCGCGTCTGCGCAGTACATCAGAGCTGTGGGCAAAAGCAACGGAGAAAGCAAGATCTCCGTTGCTTTTTTTAGTGTTCGCTATGTTAAATGAGTTTAACATAGCGAGACAGTTTAAAATAAGCAACGGAGATGTCCATTGCTTATTTTAAAACTGTCTCGCTATGTTAAACTCATTTAACATAGCGAACATAAAAAGCAACGGAGATCTTGCTTTCTCCGTTGATTTTTTTTAAAACACTGTCTCGCTATGTTAAATGGGTTTAACATAGTGAGACAGCTTTAAAATAAGCAACGGAGATCTCCATTGCTTATTTTAAAGCTGTATCGCTATGTTAAACCCATTTAACATAGCGAGACAATGTTTAAAAGCAGTTATACTAATGGAAAAAAGTCCGGGCGACCGGACCTTTTTTCATTAGTATAACTCGATTTACAATGGGCACGCTGGCCAATCAGCGTGCACGTTTTGGGGGGGTCATGGTATAATACAACTGTTACATCACTAGTCCAGTTTAAAACAATACTAAAACCCACTTATTCAATAAATGACAATGCTAAAAACCCTCTTATTCAATGAATGAATATAGCCTTGCTTTGCTCCAGACTAACCTCTCCCTCTGACTAGGCTACTACCTTTGCTTCACTTACTGACTAAACCATCTCCCTTTGTCTATTCTATTACCTGTGTCTCTTTGCATACTAACATTACAGAGTACTATACCACTGTAGGGCTGATGACATGTTACGACTAGACATTTCAATTTCTTTGTAAACTGTATTCAAAAATTGTGTAAAGTCATATTGGTCTCTCTATTTATTTATACAGAAATGTATAATGACGTAATGTCCGTCTTGTTATTGTTTAATCTTTTGATTCTTATTGATTTGGTTAAAACTCATTGTGTACTATCTAAACTTAGTAATCCATTAATTAGCCTTTATGTATAGCTGCTTGTGCAAACTGTGTTTAAGCTAGTATTTTCATTTCTTTGTCCTGTGTATCCTGATATATTGTATTTCTGTATGTTCATTGTGGAGCTTTTCTTCTCAGGCCTGCACTGAAAAAGGACATGTGTCCATTCGGACTTTCCTGGTAAACAAATATAAAATAAAAAAAATAATAATAAATGGCAAATTAAGTAAACTAAAAGAAACTATAAATTTACCTGCCCTGCTGATATGCTCCTTATTTTTCATTTAGACTCTCTGCATTGTGTTTGAAGTTGAATATTTTAATGTGAAAACTCTTTCAGTGCTGCTAGCTTCATCTAAATAATTAAAAGGTTGCTTTATCGTTCTGATTAAATTGTTGTTTATTCAAGACTTTGAGGTGTCTTGCTGAGAACATGCAAGCTTTAATTGCATTTTACATGACGTTAGGCTATATTTATCTGACCCTGACTGATTTAGGCATCAGAGAAGAAATTTTAGTTTTCTCATCTTTATAGCTATTAAAAGCTAGTTACTATGTTGCCAGATGCTCAGGTTACATGTTTAAAAGCTGCATTGTAGCTTTTAGCAAAACAAAACAAATGTTCAGCACTTACATGCTGAACTAAGTAAAACCAAGAATAGCTCATTACTTAGGTTGTCACTTTGTATCTTATTGCATTGAATTGATAAAACACACACGCACACATCTATCTGTCTATACACACACACACACACACACACACACACACACACACATATATATATATATATATATATATATATATATATATATATATATATATATATATATATGTGTGTGTATATAAATAAACCGTGACTTTCATACAGCATGTTTTTACAAAGAGCTAATTTCTCTTTATGGAAGTGCTTAAGCATGTTGTTGTGTGTGTATGTGCATGTGCATGCATGCATGTATGTGCATATGTGGTGTGGGGATCTAACATTTTTAGCACTCAGCCAAGTTTTTTTGGTATCTTGGCATGACTTTCTGTCATATAGGGTTTAAATACTAATAGACACCAAACCTTTTTTAATTGAATTTTTTTTCCTGTGCATGTGCAGGACTTTCTTAGCTTATATGGCAGATGCTTCAAATAATATTTACAGCAGTTAAACTTTAATTGTTTTGGACACATTGGAAGAGGTATGGCCACATTTATTTGGTACAACAATGGTCTGCATTATAACAGTAATATAATAATAATAATAAAAAATAATAAAGTTATAATTTTGTATTAACTAAGTTAACTAGTAATCATCATGAATTCTATTCAGCCATGACCTGGGCCAGAAGGGCAAAAGATAAATGTGGACATTTTAGAATAACAAAGTACCTATGATATTTTATGGAAGAAACTGAAGTGCCCAGAAGAAACCTTCAGAAAAAGAGGAAGAATTTGCAAACTCCACAGAAACAATGTCTGGAGATTAGGCTTGAATCCTGCATTGAATTGTGAGGCAGAGATGTATCCATACAGCCACTGTGCTGCTCTAAACCCTCTAGAATACATGTTTTGTTCATTACAACTATATATATATATATATATATATATATATATATATATATATATATATATATATAATTGACTTTTTCTTGACTATGCAGATAATTCAGTTTTTAATATAAGAAATATTGTGCTAATATAGTTGTTGTTTATACAGCAAGTATACCTCTCAACCTGACATAATGGGCAGGCAAAGGACCAAAAATAGGAATACATTTTAAATATTGCTCTTATAAACTTAGAAAGCTAGTAGAGTAACAAGATTTGTGTTAACATTCATTTTTCTTAAAGATAGGAAGTCTGAAACGCAAATGCATGTCATTATTTGATGACTTTAATCCTTAGCTCATCCCAATGATTTCTTCATGAGAAACAGACAAAAAATATCAGGCAACAATCTGGACATTCGGCAATAATCTGTACAGTTGAGAGGTATGACTGTGAGAAGTGTATAAAATGCATACAGCATTTAAATAATACCACCTGGAATGCTGACCTTATAATAAATTGCAAATTACAAAGTTGAATAATGTGTTTATCTAGCAAGGTCCTGTCCCATATATTAGCAGTACTCATTTGCCTATGTTTAATATTCCTGTTTTCAGTTAATCTTTTTGATTAAACTTTGCTGAACTATGCAAAGTATTTGTAGATGTGATTCAATCAATTCCAAAACCTGGAACAACATTTTAATTATTTCAAGTAACTTTTTTAGCTTTCATTGTGGCAGAAATATTGATTTGTTTTCTTATGGGAAGTATTGCATATTTATAGGCTTGAGCTTGTATATTTATAGATCTGAGTCTCTGTTATTACTTAAATTTGTTAGGCATCTGTTTAAGTGAAACACAAATTTGACTGCTTAAAAAGCAACTTAGCGAGATTACAATTTATAAACTATGCAGATCAAACATATCTTTACGTTAGTCTCAGATATAGAAAATATTTTATGTCTCGCAGATGCTTTCACTTCACAAAGGTTAGACATATGGCTGTTTAACTTACGGTAATCATAGTTAATTTTCAGTGTACACTACATATTACCCATTGCACTTAGTGAAAATAGTTGATGGTCTGTTTAATAATTATTTATTCATTTATTTATTTGTCTTTGTTGATATGGAAAATCTGACCGTGCAAGGCCCATTTTCTGCAGAGGCCCAGGGAGAAAAGCTTCATCTGATACATTTAAGATACTTATGACAGAACACATTATTTACATTGCATAGATAATTCTTAAGACACTTAGATACAAACACGTAATTGTTCTGTAGTGACACTATACAAAGAAAAATGGTATTTCCTCTGTGGATATTAAATTCAAAGTATAAAGCATTTAGAATGCAAACAGTTTATGTGCAATATATGTGAGAAGCAGACATTAGATGTGACTTAGTCTTTAGGTAGATAATAGTTCATGCTAAAAGTCATGGCTGAGGAAGGTAACAGACAGATGGTAGGACTACATAAGACTGAGGTGACAAGTATGAGTATGTAGTTAAAAACACAGACTGTGCCATTGCAAGTTACTTATTTGATGCAATCAATGGAAAATAGTCAGACATGTTTAGGGGGTTCTCACACTATGAATAGCTATTGTATAGCTGTATTATGTATCACTTAACAGGACTCACTTATTACTTATTACTGTTTCCCTCAACAGCATTTCTGTATTCACACACCAGATCAGCCACAGCAGCCAGTATAATAAGAAATGGTTATTGACCTTCAGGGAGAAAAAAAAAAGAAAGAAATTCAGCCATTGTCTAGTGATCAGAGCAAACTGATGTCATAATGAGAACATAAGAGTTCTTTTAGAGCAATTCTTGGGTAGGTAAGAAATATAAAGCTCATTAAAATGCACTAGTGATCCTGGTGGGAGTATACAAGGCCAGTGGGTGAGGAGGATCATAACCTCAGACATGCCAAGAGCAGTGAGCAGATTCTAACCATATCACAGGCAAATGTTGTTTAATTATTAAGGCCACAGCTTGAGAGAGCTTATAGATATCACCTCACCAATTTGTTGTACATGCTGTGCTATTGCTTCTCAAATGATGAATATAAAATCTGCTATATTTCTTGACTAACATATGTAAAGATGAGCATAAAATCCTCTATTGCATAAATTAAGATATGCAAAGGATAGGGGAAATGGACACTGTGGTTAATCAGCACATAATTTAGTTCAAATGGAACTGTGAGCATGAGGTGAAAACTACAGATAAAATTCCCGATGTACATATAACTCGTGCTTTTGTTTTCTAGTTGTGCATTCAAGTTTATATTCCACCACTGTATAGTGAGCTAAAATCTGGCCTCAGTGATAAAGTAGGCATTACATCTCCACCTGGTCACCAAAATGTATATATGGCTTTGATGAAGTCCCTACAATACTTCAAATCATCTTTGCTATTTTTGCAATGGCATCAACAATGAATCCTTTTGAAATCAGATGTAGTCTGTTATTTTAAGTGTCTGGGAAGCAAATGATTATCCATAGCACATGTTCAGCATAGTAATGATGCTTGGTACTTTGCTCACAGAGACTAAGTTTATATAATTTTCACTGTGCCTGTTTACTTATTTAACAAACATTATCATACTTTAAAGCAATCCCAAATAACTGTAAATGTAGTAGACTGTACCTGCACATTCTTCTGTAAGATATTTTTCTAAATGTTGTACTTTATGTTACTTATAAAACTAATTACTATATGATGTTGATATTGGGGCTTTTCTCCCCAAGTCTCTGCAAAGGGTTACATGAAGTCATACTTTCGAGGTAAGCAAATGCAATTAAATCACCTCTCAAAAATTAGCATGGTTGGTTTACTAGTAGCAGAGTAATATGGCATCCTGCGATTAAATTAATAGAAAATTTACCCAGCCTCTGCCACAGCTTGTTGTGAAGGAAAGGTTAGTTTGTTTTTACGTTCTTGTATTTTGTGTTCCGTTATTGCCTTCTTCTATTTTGTATATTGTGATTAATTTCCTTGACACTGTGTTTTACTTGTGTTTTGCTTTTAATTGCATATTTAAACTAGGATGTTGTATCCCTTGTGAGTCACACAGAAATTAAGGTTTTCACCACCCTTCCACTCTGGTGCTGTTGTGTTTTTAAACTCAACTGTCTTTCTAGTTGCCTACCCCTCATGTTAATTTGACCACGTATCTCCTTCCCTCTCCTCTTTCTTTGGCTATTATGAGTGAGCACAAAGTTATCATCTTGTGAAATCACTACCCTTCAGCTATTTCAATTTATTGGCTATCCCAATGTACTCCATAGAACCAGAATGCAAAGTGCCCACCCCTTCTAATCTCTCTTGCCTTTTTAAATCAGTGGCTACCCACTTAGATAAAACTTAAGTTACCCCCACTTTCATATCTAACTGCTTAGTGCACACTGTAGCTCTTAGGCTGTTAACTTATTTTTTCATCTTACCTTTAAAATATGCAACATTTACTCCAAGACCACTAATTACTGGTGAGCCCACACTCTGCCTCTCAGTAGTTATCTTGGGAATAGTGCTTCTGTTTTGTTCCTGGTGAGAGAAGAAATATAGGAACATTATTTCCTGGGGAATGTTGATTATAAGAAAGTCTAATAACTGCTTCATATATGACAGTTTGGAATTTGTGCTTATATTTTGCTCCTGGTGAGAGAAGGAGTGGAGTGCATAAATTCCTGACTCTGGTTGGGAAGTGAGTGTCTGTGTTTGACCTTCCTGATTGGTCTGGTTGCTATTCAAGGCATCTTTCAGGAAGAGGATACAACAAGCCTACAAGACCAGCCTTGAGGTATATTTAGTTATGAGGTAAATAGAGGCACCTCCACCTTTGGTCCCTGCTTATGTAGTAGCTGATCTAAATGTGTGGAAGTCATTATAACCTTGTACTGCGGAGAGCACACAAGATTGTGGATCACCAAACAATTTGTGACCTGCTTCTCATCTTGGAATTGGTGCTACTGTTTTGCTTCTGGTGAGAGAAGAAGAAAAGGATCATAGGCAGTAGCCATTCAGGTGACTCCCCTTTTTTCATCATTCTTGACAAGCTAATCCTTTCTTTTCAATATGTACTGCTTGATTTGTTTCTAACTTCAGAATATCTGCCTACATACTTTATCCACAAATCATCAGGCTGTACTTATTAGTTCCCCCTCATGTGTTTGGCAGTGCCTTGTATAGCCACCGACACCTTGAGTTGACATTTTTCCTGTAAAAGCACTATTGAACTTTCACCAATACCTAGTTGCGCACAGGACAACTAGTTTGCAGTAACAAGCACTATCCCAGAGTTGCAAACCGGATACTCCTGACATTACTTTATATTCTCACTCCAAGTGTTTAATCAATAAAAAGGGGTCTGTTGCCATGGATATGACCTTTCTCATTATCTTTTTTACCAGCTTGGTGGATATGGGCATTCTGAGGTAATGTAGAAAGTGCCTCATATTTATTGACAACCAATTAATTCACAAACAAACTGATATGTTATGTGAGAGATGTATTTACACAATGTCACTGGAGGCAAAGCTCTCACATAAAATCACTCCTAATGTCAATAAGGTTGTCAATATTACACACGCTGTGCTCATCACACACAATTCGAAGCAGGCACATAGACCCACATATGCTGAGGCATTAAAATGTAACTTTCCTAAACCCCAAAGACCTCCTAGATGAAGTGCACATAACAAACACCGTCAGCAACCCCAAATGTACTCTTTCAAAACAGCACCCACATCGACACATACAGCCACATCTTATGGAGTCTCTACTTCTAAGTCCATAAGGTAAGCCACCACAGAATCCAGCATTCTAGTCTTTGGAGACTCCAATGTGAGACACACTGATATCTCTCTCCCCAAGCTGAGTAAGGAGAAAGTTACGGTCAGTTGCATATCAGGGGCCAGGAGCCACCACATCACACATGCACTCAGGTCATTGGACCACAAGTACTAGTATGACTCAGTCATAGTCCATGCAGGTACAAATAACTTGAGACATACCTAGACCATATGAAGAGAGACATCGTGGAGCTCTTGGAATATGTGTCCCAGGCTGGTGTGAACCTAGTACTGAGCAGCATTTTACCTTCTCCAAGGATGATTCCATAATATGAACAAAAGATGACTGACTTGAATAATTTGTTTAGTTTTTAGTGTTGTTTTAATGGGGTGCAACATTTGTCAGCATGGCAGGCAATAGTCAGCAGACCATGCTGCTTTTCCAGGGATGGTCTGCACCTCTTCCCTCTAGGCTTTCAAATATTAGCTAAAATATTGTCCTCCTCTATAGTGATATTTTTAGGCAGTGCCAAACTGAAAGTACTTCTGACATAGCAAATCAAAAACAAGGCAATCTAAGGGTATTACTCCTCAATGCTAGGAGTCTAAACAAAAAATTCCACTCCCTAGAAGCTGTCTTCACCCTAGAGAATGCTGATGTCTGTGCAGTCACTGAGACATGGTTTAAAGATGAGGACAGCACACCAACAGTACAAGGTTATAATGCCTTCCACACATTTAGACCATCTACTACCCAAACAGGGATTAAAAGGGGAGGTGTCTCAATTTGAATCAGAAATAAATATACCTTAAGGCTGGTGAAACAGGACAAAGCACTTGAGCTTCTCTATGCTTAAATCACCATAAGCAAAATCCAATACCACTTCATTGCAAGCTATAGTTCCCCCTCTATGACCCAGGAAACCCATAACATGTATTTAAACTTGCTGGAAACATTCACCATCCAACCCAATGCCATATTCATGGATGACTTTAAATACTCCACTATTAACTGGGAATCATATATGACAACAAACGTACAGGCACAGAGATTCCTGGATTATGTAAACATAAACCCGCTGGACCATATTGTCAATACACCAACAAGGAGTACAACCATACTGTATCTGGTCCTCACTAGTATGGGAAAGTGCTGAAAAGTAGTGTAATGTCTTTTCTGGTAAGGTCAGACCACAAAGTAGTCTCCTTTGAAGTAAAAATAAAACCTGGAACTCCAGCTAACGCTGGAATATTCAGGAACTGCTCTAAGGCTGACTTCCTACTATTAAGTGATAACCTGGTGAAATTGCAAGCCCCTATAATCCCTGAGAACACTGCTGCCTGTGCAGAACTGTTCCCAGAAACCCTATACAAGCATGTTAACAGCTGCATAGAGGCAGCTGTACCCACCCAGAAGATGTACAGAACTAACAAAAAAAAACAAGCCATCCTGGTGGAATCACAACATCAATAGGCTATATAACAAATGGAAGAAAATCATGGTAAAAATTAGGAGGTGCAGCATCCAGCAGGATGAAAACATTCTCATCAAACTAAACAAACAACTCAGAGGTCAAATAAAGTCTACCAAAGCCAAATTTGAGGAAAATTTGGTCTCCCAGGCCAAGAACAACCACAAGGCATTCTTTAGCTATGTCTGCAACTTCACAGGCAATACACAATTCTGTGTAGAGCTCATTGTAAATGGAGCCAGATACACTTAGCCAGGGTTCTTAATGGAGAGATTAGTAAGGTAGTTAGGACTGTCCGTAAAGATTCATATGATAATACAGAAATAAACAGGATATAGTACTGTGTAGCTAAATTAATAACACATGAAGTCTTACCACAAAAACACAGTAGTAAGGGAAAGAAAGGGGCAACATTGATTGCCATCATGGAAGTATCAAATAGAGAAAACTATAAAGCAATAAGACAAGAAGTGTCACTTTTAGAAGAGTATAGAAGAAAATACTCAGAAAGATAGATGTGATAAAAGCAATGCACAGTATCAGAACAGATCAGGATCTATCATGCCCTATATAATAAACAAATAATAAACTAAAGATATCAGGACAGGGAGAAAAACGTAGAAGATATGCAGATAAATATAAAGGAAAAGTGCAAAATAAGCAATGTATTGATGACTCAAGAACTGTTTTATAGAGAATTGGGAAACGAGGCAAAAGGAAATGAAACACCACCAAATAAAGAAATAAATAGATACCTTTTGGGAAAATATCTACGAAGATTCTGTGAAACATAACAAAGATGCTAAATTTTATAGAAGAAGTAAAAGAAAGAATAAGAAGTTCAAATGTACAAGATATGAAATGGGATGAAGTAACAGCCAAAGAGATTGAAACAAAGTTACGAAAAGCTCCTAATTAGAAAACCCCAGGGCCAGATGCAGTACCTAACTTCTGGCTAAAAGTTTTAACATTTTTACATGAAGATTTAGTCATGAGTAAGAACCATTTATATGTGCACCCCGAGCAGACACCAGTCTGGTTAACAACAGGAAAAAGAATACTCCTACTTAAGAGTGAACCTGCAAGCTAACCTAAACACTATACACCAATAGCTTGCCTTCTGACGAAGTATAAACTATACACTGCAATGGATACTAACAGAGTTTATTATCATTTAGAAGAAGACTTAATCATGGCAATAGAACAAAAGAGTAATAAAAGAAAGTCATATGAACAAAGGATCATTTGTTGTCATAAGTCATAATGAACAGCTGTAAAAAGGAGAAGAATCTAAGTATGGCATGGATAGACTACAAAAATATTTGACAGTATCCCACATTCATGGATAAAACAGTGCTTAAAAATATATAATATATACCCTGCACTGATTGATTACATTACAGTGACCATGAAATAGTTGCCAACCACTTTGCATTTAAGCCATGATAAAGGACAAATTATTATTACAGGGATAAAAATTCAAAGGGGGATATTCCAGGGTGACTGTCTATCACTGCTGCTCTTTTGAGTTGTCCTTAACCAATTAAGTTGTCTACTTGACAAATTAGGTCATGGCTACAATATGGCTCCTAGAAAGCAGCAAAGTGTAAAGATTTCTCATCTCCTTTTTGTAGATGATTTAAAACTGTATAGTTCATCAGATTAGGAATTGAAAGCACATCTGCAAGTTGTTAAAACGTTTTAGATGATATAAGAATATCATTTAGTCTTGATAAATGTGCAAAAACAACCTTTAAAGCAGAAAAGCTGCAGCACCAATAAAACAACAGTTTGGGACAGGAATGTGATATAAAAGAACTTGAGCAAGAGGGAGTGTATAAATATTTGGGAACTGATGAAGGATCAACAATAAAACATGAACAGTTGTGAATAAAACGTATTAAGGAATATTTCAGAAGAATTAAATTACTACTGAAAACAGCACTGACATCTAGGAACAATGTCCAAGCTATAAACCAGTTTTCTTTTCCTGTCCTAACTTACAGTTTTGGAGTGATTGACTGGCCCAAAAGGTGTTGGATATATTAGACAGGAAAATAAGAAAGATGCTTCATGCTCTCCAAATGATTTATAAAAATCAGTGCATACCAAGGTTATATATTCTCCATTCCGAAGGAGGGATGCGCCTCCTTGAAACTGATTAGATATATAGACATCTGGAAAGTCGCTCATATTATCCCACTACACAAACTCTATCGACTACTCTAACTTTAGACCAATTGCACTTCTCTCACCTATAGCAAAGATTATGGAGAAATGTATTCATCAACAACTTGTACAGTACCTCTCCCTACACAATATCATAGCTAACTGTCAACATGGTTTTAGACCCCACCATAGCACCACCACTGCCCTCCTTTCCTTTGTTGATACTATCAACAGCAATCGCAATAATAACCTTTTCTCTTCTGCACTATTCATTGACCTTTCAAAAGCTTTTGACATGGTTAACCACTCTTCTTTAATTAACATTCTGGATTCCCTCTCATTTGACAAACTTACCTTAAATTGGTTTAGATCATATCTCAGCAACAGACAACAGGCTGTTCTTTGGGACAACCACATCTCCTCCTTACTGCCCATTTCTATTGGAGTCCCTCAGGGCTCTATTCTTGGCCCACTTCTCTTTTCCCTCTTTATTAATGATCTCCACTCAGTTATTCCTCTAGCCACCTGTATCCAATATGCTGACGACTCCACAATTATTTGTTCAGCAACCTCCTCTTCTGACCTAATCACACTAACCCAAAATATCTTCAACACAGTACAAACATGGTTTACTAGACGTTACCTCCTCCTTAATGCTAAAAAAACAAAACTTCTCCTCTTCACCCGCACCACATGTACCTCCCCACTACATTTCACCATCCTGTCTAACAACAATACAGTCATCTCTCCAGACTCTACAACTAAACTGCTAGGCATAACCATCGATAACAATCTCTCTTTTGATCAACACATCAACAACACCATCAAATCTGTCAACAGAAAATTGGATCCTTATACCGGATCAAACCATTTCTCACCCCATCTGCTAGAGCTTCTATTGCTCACTCCCATCTTATATCCACTCTCTTTTATGCCTCTCCTATCTTCACTAACCTCAAGAAATCTAACCTAAACAAACTTGCAACTTGTTACAATAACATTGCCCACTTCGCCACTGGCAACCCCTTCAGAACCCATCACTGCCTTAATTTGAAACATCTAGACTGGCTAGAACTACAAAACTTTCTTACACTCACACAACTCATTATTGCCCACAAAATTTTGTACCAACCTGATAACACCCCTATTCTATCACAGCTTTTACCCCCTTATAACAATCTGACCTCCCTTCGCTCCTCTGCTAAACTCTTGACCAAGCCTACAAAAGCTCACAACTTAGCTGGTGACTCTTTATTCACAAATACCGCAGGCCGAGTATGGAACTTACTACCAAGGGATATAACTCAAATCACATCCCTACCCCTCTTCAAACAACAAATCAAACTGTACTTCCAAAATCACTGGCTTTGCTCATGCAGTAAACCAGACTAACCTCTCTTCCCCCTCTCCTGACTTTTAACCCTACCTTGTACTTACTACCTACCATATACCTCTTCCATTCCCTTGAATTCACTCTATGCTCTAACCTTTTCTCTCCCATATCCCCTTGTTTGTCTTTCTTTTCCTCTCACCTTTTGACTTCTGTCTCTTCCCTCTCTTCTTACATTACTTTTTTTTTTCCTCCTTTTTCTCCACCCACCTGCATTTTTTTTTTCTTATTGAAGTAGGAGCCTTATGGTATAGCCTGTTTGTAAATAGCAAGAAGCCTGGAAACTGTCCTATCTCTAGTCAGGACTTCTATTGATGGTGTGCCCTATTTTTTTGTTAATTTTAAGTTTATCACCAAGTTTTTTATTACCAATTTTAAATTTGTTTTATTACTCATGTTTGTTGTACTTTTATTCTATGTGTTTATCAATTATATGTCTCATTGTTATGTTCTATGTGGAGCTTTTCTCCCCGGGCCTCTACTGAAAATGGAAATATATCCAGCTAGACTAGCCCGGTCAACAAATGTAAAATAAAAATAAAATAAATCTGCAAATATGGGACTGCACATATATCTGCTGGCCTCATAAGAGCCAAATGTAGTGAAAGTTTTGAAACATGAGGGGAAAAATCTAAGATGGCTTCCCTGCTTAGTTTTGCAGAAGTATATTGGTGTCAAGCTGGAATGGAAATCAAACCAGAAGTAGATAAAAATCAGGCAGTAACTGAATGTGCCAAAAACAAAATAAAGAATATAAGGTGAAGACTCAGATGAGAAGGCAAGAAATTTGCAAAATGCATAAATATAGTTGCAAGTATAGAAAACTCTTGGAACAACCTCATATTGATCAGGATCAAATGCAGGAATGGTTAAGGACAGGTGAATTTAAACCAAAAGATGAAAGGTTAATATTGGTGGCCCAAGATAGTGGACTATATACACATTGGTTTACAAAGTCCATTGAACATGTGGGAGAAACAGATGAATGTAGGTTTTGTAAAACAGAATTGGAAACAGTCATACACCTCGCTGCTGGTTGTGACATACTAATGGCAGAAGGACTGTATACTGAAAGGCATAATAATGTGGCAAGACTGTTGCATTGGGTATTGCAAACATTATGGTATTGAGGTAGCTGAAAAGCACTAGAAACATAAGCCACAAAGCATCATAAAAAAATGATGAAGTTTATATCACATGGGATCATGCATTACCAACAGTTAAAAAAATAGATGCAAGAAAAATAGATATAGTAGTCCATGAAAAGAAGACAAAAGTAGCATTGATTATTGAAACTGTAACACCCAGTGACTACAGTGTCTTACATACAGAGAAACACAAAGTCATAAAATACCAGGATTTGCAGGCACAAATGAGGGCAATGTGGAAGGATACCCAGACAGTTCCAGTAGTAGTAGGAGCAACAGATCTTATAAAAAAGAATTTATAATCGTACTTAGATATATTACCAATACATGTAAATCCATACGAATTGCAGAAGAAGTCATTACTTGGCACATTGTGGGTGCTGTGAAGAGCATTTCTGGCTAACATCACAGATTGAAACAATACTAATTTCATGAACTTTAATCATACTTTGACTTAGGAATGGGGTCCATTCATGTCATAGAATAAGAAACCCAAACGACTTGGAGAAATTAAAAAGCCAGAAGATATAGCAAACCTACTGGCTGACAAATTCAGATTGAACTTTGCCCCTCTATTACCATCAACCTTCCCTCAGGAAATACCATCAAATATAACTCCACCTTGTATCACAAGGGAACAGGTCCTTAATGCTCTCTCTAAAGCCAAGAACAGTGCATCAATGGGCCCAGACAGCTGTCAGCAAAGGAGATATTGCCCACACAGCTATCTGGAATTTTGTAAACAACTATATATAATTTATGAATAGCCTTAAAGTAGCTGATAAGGAGTTGGCTGGTGGCAGTGATAACTACCTTATAGTCTAGGCAAAAGGGGGCATAGCTAGTAAACCTGTGCCAGTCTTTCCTAGGTGTGTGTGTGTGTGTGTGTGTGTGTGTGTGTGTGTGTGTGTGTGTGTGTGTGTGTGTATAAATCAAATCTCAATGCGTGTGTATGTCAGCTACTTGGGCAGAGACATGAAATACTGGTTGGACAGAGAGAGGGCTGGAGGTCTTGGCTTGGCCACTCAGCTGAGATCTCAACTCTATAGCTGTGCAAATGGGAGAGTCTTACTTGGGATCTGGAGAAAGTAGGAGAAGCCAACCTTAGACTGACTGTGGTCTCTGTGTACTCTTAAGGGAAATTGCACTTGATATGGAGAGCTGCATCTGGAAATAGTGTGTGTGTACTTGTTATACTCCCAGTGTATGTCCCCCACTGTTGTCAGTGGTGAGAATTGAGGCTCCTTGATTACTGGTCCAGTGGTGGGATATCACATTATTTGGTGGGCAATCGTGGGATCACCACATCACATATTGGGATGCTGTGGTATGGATATTGAACTCCTGTAGCCTGTAAACAGTGGTCACAAAAGAAGGTGTTTGTACTCTCAAGCAGCCACATGGTAGACATTCAGCATTTCATATCACAATAGTTTTATTTATTTATTGCTAGCTTAGTTAGTCTGGGAGAGCAGGCAAGGATACTGACAAGGAGCCAGCTGGCTGAGATCTGCCAAGACAAAGGATTGGTACATGCCAACCTGACTAAAGCAGAAATGATTGCAGCCTTAACCATAGCTGCATCACAGACCAGCAACCAGGAGGACAACCAGAATGATCTTGGGGATATACAACTCTCAGAAAATGGACAGTTCATCTTTTCCTCAGAGGACTTAAAAATCTGTCTGGAGTTAAAGAGACTTGAACTGGAGGCCAAACATTTGGAAATAGAATCAGCAGAAAGACTGTGGTGTTTGGAGGCCGAAGCAGAATCAGCAGAGTGACTGAGACATCTGGAAGCTAGATGAAAATGAGATGTATAGTCAACAAGAAAAGGAAATCCTGGCACTTTTCCAGGGTCATGGAGGTAACAGGGAAGGGAGTAACCAAACCTCAAAAGCAATAAAGGTTAGTAAATTTCTTCCACAATTTACAGAGGGTGAAAATTTTGATAGTTTTATTCATATGTTTGAAAGGGTTTCTAAACAGTATAATGTTGACCAAGGGCTCGGGGTATGGTCCCTGACCCCCTTACTTCATGGTAATGCAGAAACTGCTATTTCTAAATTGTCTGATACTGATTGCTTAAATTATAATACTGTTAAAAATTGTTTATTAGAGTGTTTTAAGTTAACACCTGAAGCTTATAGAAAAACGTTTTGTGAGCATAGACAAAAGGCAGATGGAAGTGTGTGTGAATATATTGCTGAGTTAAGCACTTATTTTCATAGATGGATTAGTCAGGTCACCACTTTTGAAGGGCTGTCAGACTTTAGATGAGGGAACAAGCCCTTAGCACTTTACCCGAGGACATGATAATCTGGTTGGCAGATAGGGAATGCAGGAGTGCAGATTAATTGGGGAAAAAGGGAGATCTATACCTAGCAAGCAGGGCATCACTGCACAGGAAAGGGATACCCAGTGCTGTGCATGGGTCTACGGGAACCCATGGTGGGCAGCATAAACTGCCCCAACAGAGTCCTCCAGTAACAGGGGAAGCCACTAGTTCAGATACATGGCCAGGACCAAGGGTTAAATATTTTAAATGTAACCAGTGGGGCCATGTAGCACATAGATGTCCACGGAGGCAAGGTTGGGAGCAAAAGGTGGGAGAACCAGCATGTGAGAATGACAGAATGTCAACAGTAAGTTGTCTGGAGACAACAAGGGTACAAAACTACCACAAGAGGTTATATCCTGTCTTAGTAGATGGGAAACAGGCCACTGCTAAGAGAAACACAGCCTCTAACCTAACCAATGTGAAGCCTGCAATGGTTAAAGAGGAGCACTCCTTGCTTGGGCAGTCTACTTGAGTCAGGTCTAAAGGAGGGACCCCATTCCTAATACCTTTGGCTAGAGTTCACCTTGACTGGGAGGGTGGAAAAGGAAGCAGGCAAGTAGGTGTGTTTAAGGATATCCCTGTAGATGCCCTGATAGGGAATGATTTTGATAATGCAGTACCTTGTGTGCATGCAGTTACACGCAGTCAGGCTTGGAGACAAACATGTGGGTCTGATAGCCTGGGGGGGGGGGCAGACAGACAGCAAACTTGAAGCCAAGACTGGTGAGGTGGCTACTTCAGGGAGGGAGCTACCCTGTAGCTGTGAGACTGGAGGTGAGCCACAGCTGCTTGTGGGTACTGATGTTCCCCTGCACAGAGTGACTGCAAGGACAGAGGTGAGTAGTAGTACCCAGGCTGACAGTGAGGCACCACTGTCAGAGGATGCCAGACTTCCTGTGACAGGGGAGCTGGGAAGGGTTACAAAGACAGAGTTGAGACAGGCTCAGCTGTCAGATCCTACATTGCAGTGGTTGAGGGAGGTACCCAGAGAGGCACCTGATTCTCAAGGAAAAGGGGAATCTGTATACTGGGACAAAGGATTACTATATAGAGAGTGGACCCCTGAAGGAGGGCTAGAGGGTGAGAGAATACAGCAGCTGGTAGTGCCCAGAGCCTACCATCTGGCACTTCCAGCCATAGCCCATGATATTCCCTTTGCAGGTCATATGGGCAGAAAGCATACAAAGAGACATATTATGCAGAACTTCTATTGGCCTGGGATTTCCAGAGATGTAACACAGTACACTAGGACCTGTGAGCAGTGCCCAAAGGTAGGCAAGGCAGGAGACAAGGTCAAAGCTCCTTTGGTGCCTTTGCGTGTGATTGACGAACCATTTCAGAGGTAGCTATGGATATTGTGGGGCCTCTGAGTACCCGAAGTTTCACAGGAAAAAGTATATCCTAGTGGTAGTAGATTATGCTACAAGATACCTTGAGGTGGTGGCTCTGTCTTCCATTGAGGCAGAAAAGGTGGAAAATGCTTTGTTAGAGATTAGCAGGGTTGGTTTCCTAAAATAGATACTGACTGACAGAGGTGCCAGTTTCATGTCAGACCTGCTGGCTCATCTGTGGAAGCACTGTGGAATGAAGCACTTAAAGACCACCCCCTACCATCCCCTGACTAATGGTCTGGTGGAGATGTTAAACTCTACACTAAAGACCATGCTACGGGTATTTGCAGACCTGTTTTAGAGTGAGTGGGACAAATATTTTCCCCATCTGTTGTCTGCTTACAGAGAGGTGTCCCAGGAATCCACAGTTTTTTCACCTTTTGTGTTGCTGTATGGGCATAGGGTGAGGAGACCTCTAGATTTGATTTGAGATGAGTGGGAGGGAGAGTGTGAATCCCTCAAGGAGTCTGTTGTGGCATATGTCCTAAACCTCATGACATAGCTCAGGGAACTCATAGGCTTGGCCCAGAAGATCCTGGCAGAAACCCAACAGCAGAAAAAGGTCTGGTATGACAGGAATGCTCAAGCGAGACAGTGTGCTGTGGGGCAGCAGCTTATGGTTTTCATTCCTGTCAGACACAACAAGCTGCCGGCAGCTTGGTAAGGACCCTTCAAAGTGATAAGGAAAGTCAGTGCTGTTAACTACATGGTGGAACTGCTAGGCAGAAGGCAAAAGCACAAACTGTACCTTGTTAACATGTTGTGCTGAGTATTTGCAATGGAAGGCAGGAGGAGTCAGAGGGAGATTTATGGCTACAGGGAGCCAGCCAGCAAAATCTCAAATTACTGTGGTGGAGCCTATGGTTGCAGGCATATGATATGACAGTGCAGCACTGTAATGGGGTCAGAAATGCCAAGGCAGCTGTGTTCTCAGGACAGGGTATGGGGTAATGTATTCCCAGGTAGGCTCATCCCTCTCAAGCAACATTTCTCAAAGGTCACTTGAAAAACTAGCTTGAGTCTTCGAGGGGGGAGGAAGTGTCATGAAAGGAGATACTGCCAGCAAAGCTATCTGGAATTTTGTAAATAATTATATGTCATTTGTGAATATCAAAATGCTCTATATAAGATGCTTGTGTTACAACTATATTAGAACTGCATATCACGTGTATATCAAACTGGTACAGAAGTGTGTGTTGAAAAGATTTTTGCAGAGTGCTTAAAAGGTAACCACAGTGTGCCCTCCTGGAAAAGAAAAGAAATGTACATGCAGTATTGTAACTTTTTAAATGTATATATTTTAACATTGGAAACTGGGATACAGGAGGTTAACCTCAGTCTAGTAAATTTCAGAAAAATAGTTGAAATTAAATTACTTTATGGCAGCTAGAGACAGAATGTCTGTACTAAGGGGGTTCTGTATTGTCTTTAAAGTGAAATAATTGTTAGTTTTAAAAACATGAAGGAAGGTAATTGTTTTATGACTTCCAGCATCTGCCAAAGATCTGAGGTCTATGTATTTTCACAGGTAGATGCTAAATACTGCTAGCTTCCAGCAGTGGGGGTTTCATCTGGGATAAAGTCAGATGACAGGACATGATGCCATTCTGCAAGCTATCCCAGCAGTAATATTTGAGATATTAATCTGAGAAATCTCTGAGAGAGAGAGAGAGCATTCTGTATTTTGTCTTGGACCTGATAACAACAACTAGAAGATCCATTCACCATATCTGCCTTTCTCTTAAGTAAGTTAACTAAGGTATAGTAATTCTCTTAGATTCAGTCAGAAATATAATGAAGCATAGTTTTGATGTTTTTCTTTCTCTATTTGAGACTGTCCTGCAATGGTGTTTTAAATATTTCCTGTAGTTTTGAACTCTGATGTCACTGTGAATATATATTGAGTATTTTTGTTCTTTTATTATTTGCTATTAAGTATATTTAAAGCTTCCATTATGACTGATCTTTGTGAGACATATTTAAGTTCTGAGATTACTTGCATATTTATTCAGTAACACTGTGTAGGCCACTCCTAATAGCCTTGCTCTTGGTCAAACTACCATTTGTATTAATAGTAACATTACACAGTAAGATTGGACAACCTTTGTTAAGGGCCTTAAAGTAGCTGATAAGGAGTTGGCTGGTGACAGTGCTAACTACCTTATAGTCTGGGCAAAAGGAGGCATAGCTAGTAAACCTGTGCCAGTCTTTCCTAGGTGTGTGTGTGTGTGTATGTGTGTGTGTGTGTGTGTGTGTGTGTGTGTGTGTGTGTGTGTGTGTGTGTGTGTGTGTGTGTGTGTGTGTGTGTGTGTGTAAATAAAACCTCAAAGTGTGTGTCAGTTACTTGGGCACAGATACGAAGCACTGGTTGGACAGAAGGGGTACTGGAGGTCTTGGATTTTCCACTCTCTTTACGATCTTAACTCTATAGCTGTGCCAGTGTGGACTCCTATTGGGGATCTGGAGAACGAGGGAGAAACCAGCCCTGGACTGACTGTGGTCTCTATGTGCTCTTAAAGGAATTTGCATTTGATACAGAGTGCTGCATCTGGAAATACTGTGTGTGTATTTGTCATCGTCCCAGTGTATGTCCCCCACTGTTGCCAGTGGTGAGGAGCGAGGCTCCTTGATTACTTGTCCAGTGGTGGGTCATCAGAACAATATCCCAGGATGCCTTTTAAATAGCATGAAAGATGAACTATCAGGCCCTTTGGAATTGCTATTTAACCGTAGCCTCCAAACAGGCTTCATGCCTTATGAATGGAGAACAGCAACAGTCATCCCTCTATACAAAGGTGGGCCATCTACAGACCTTGGAAACTACAGACCCATAAGTTTCACCAGTCTCATATGCAAAGCCATGGAAAGAATTATCATGGAAATGATTAATAATGGCATAGGAAAGCTCCAGACACTGGACCCAACCCAATTTCATTTAATGAAAGCCAGGTCTTGCCTATTCAACCTGGTGGACTTCTTTGAGAAGGTCACCAAAGCAAAGGGATGAGGGCAAAATGATTTACACTGCTTACCTTGACCTGGCCAAGGCATTTGACACAATCCCCAACTTGGGCATTGTTGACAAATGTATGAGGTTAGGTACAAACTCTTTTGTAACCCAGTGGATAGTTGGCAGGCTCACAGACCCTGGAAGTTTGAACGTGTGAGTCTACCTCTACAAAGAGGCCAGTCACAAGCAGAGTCCCCTCACAGATTAGTCCTGGGACTGCTCTTTTTTGGCATTTACTTCTCTGAGATCAAGGCCAGTGTCAATGGCCTCTGGCTGACTAAATCTGCAGACAATTGCAAATTAGGAATTGTCATTGAATCATCCACTCACACAAATGTTCTCGAGGAAGGGCTGACATAGACAAACAACTGGTGCCAGAGCCATGGACTAAAACTAAATGTCAAGAAATGCATAATGGTATCCTTTGGGAAGTCATCCACCCCTGGTAACTATCATATTGTCAACATAACCCTAAGAATTGACCTAATTCTCAGGGAATTGGGGACACACATAGTAATCTAGCCTTTGACCATCACATGGTTACAGTAGTGAGGAAGTAATTCTATGTTGTGCAATTTATAAACAAAGATATGGCATATAGGTCCAAGGAAGTCATTGTTTCACCGTATTCGGCATTCATCAGACCTATCATTGAGTGCAATGCCCCCTTTGGTATGTACCTAGCCAAGCATATCCAACAATTGGAACATTCACAGAGGTTCTTTACTAAAAGATTACAGGGTGCAAGTAATATGTCCTATGCAGAAAACCTTAAGGCTCTATCCCTTGTAGCCTTTTGAGGGGAGATCTATGCCTGGCAGACAAGGCAGTGTCAGCTCTCATTCTGAGGAACCTCCTGCATATCTACAAAACAAACAGCACCAGAATTATCCATTCTAAAGACTTAAACCTTGCCTGTGATATAAATAGGAGATGCTGGAGAGACAGGTATGTGTCCCCAAGACTACCCCTTCTCAGGAATAGGCTTCCCATCCATGTGACGCAGAGTTTCTCACTAACCCAATTCAAGTGCAACTTGGGCAGTTGGATGTGGACTAGGAATTTCATCTCTGGTTTGGCACCTAGATGTCTAATGGACACAGGCAGTCTGTAAATGTTTCTCTCCCAGGCCTCTGCTTGTAAATGTTTCACCTCTCAAGTCCCTACTTACACTTATCAAGGGTATCAGAACTTGTCAGAGATTTGGGATACATGGCCAGGCTTTAAAAGGCCCTTGTGGTCATTAGCCTAGTAAACATCCATGAACCTATGAACCTATTAACAATATAAGCATGTCTGTGATTCCAGAGAACGATCACATTTACTGGGGGACACCATAGTATTAATAACTTGAAACTCTTAGTAATAAATATGCGTCATATTAATGCCTCATAAAACAAATTTGAAAATGTTATTCTTTTTTCCCTCCATGTGAATACTTATCTGACATTCCTCTTGAAGATGAGTGGATGCTATCTTCTTTTTATTTTTATTCTTATCTGCAGAGAGGAGCAGGGACCACAGAGATTCAAACTGCTTATTTTTGTACATTTTAGTGATTGATTTTCAATATGTAAAAATAATGCAGCTTACCAGCTAGGTAAGGCACTGCCTCCAGTTTGTATCACCTTTAGTTTAACAAAAGCACGACTTTTAGCATAGACAGTGGTGCTGTGAAAGTCCATTACTAGTTTCTTCTTTAAGACAGACCTGAAGCTAGACCTACAATATTGTAACTGCCATTCCTTCTGCTTGGCTTAATGCATGTATAGCTCCAGGTCTGAATAACACTGAACACTGTCAGTACTAAAATTGTTTTGAAGTTAAGGGCCCAGAAGGTAAGGGTTAACAAGAATAAATGTACATGAAGTTTTAAAACATTTTTTAGACAATGACAGAACTTTAACAGATAACAGCACAGTGTTTTTCATTGGCTTCATGGGTCACATAATTTTTCCTGACATATTTAAAGGCTAGTGGATGTGTTTTAAATATTCTGGTGAAGTCTTTGTGAATTATATGAGTTGAAAGCACTTAACATCAACAAGTGAAGAATATCTCCAGCAACTGTTTTGATATTTTAGTCATGGTTTTGCATGCCGTAACAGAAGTACTATTATATTGTTTTACATAAACTGAAGAATATACCTAATGGATTTTGCTCTTTATGTATAATGCTTCAGATTCCTGTTGGTACTTATGTGGTACACTTTTTTTCCCCTTCATTTTTCAGTATGGAACAAAATACTCATAGCTTAATAGATTTAGTCAGGGTAACTTTATTAACCACCTTAGACTTACAGGATGGATGTATTTTTAAGGACAGTGTGTCCTTATGGAAGACTCCTTAAACATTAGGGCTTATTAGTCAAAAATCCTTCTAGCAGAAGTAACATCCTCTAACTGGAAAGTCTTCCAAAACAGAATTTTCAAGACAAAAGAATCAATAAATTTGAAGGAAGGTAAAGCCAGCCTCTCTAAAAGTCTAGATCCCAGTCTAGCGACGTAGTCATTGGTAGGCTAGGAGATCTTAAATTTAAAATATTTATTTATTATTTATTTGCAGTTTGTTAACTGGGAGAGTCCATCGGGCTGAAAATGAGCCCCCTTACAATGGAGGCCCGGGGAGAAAAGCTCCATATACAGACATATGAAACATAGCAATAATTAATATAATTAATACAATCAAGAGAAACATAAAACCGAAAATCCATACAAAGTTACTAAGCATCACTATGAGGTGATATAGTATTTATGGGTCTATATTATACAAACAAAGCATTAAAATGTTGACTCACCTTTGATTGACCCCAATTTCTGGAAGCTGTACAACGCTGAATGGCCAAATCACTGATTTCTTTCCAAGGGAAAGAAATTGGTAGGCCGTTCTTTTAAATCTGCCCTTTTTCTTTTTTTTTTCAAAACAGGTTTATTGTTTTAACATATAAGAGAAATATCATAACAATTTTATACAAGTAATTAAAAATAGGTATTATTATAATATTCAACAAAACAACTAAAGTATTTACAAAGACATCCACTACAATCAGATCAATTAATTAAACTAAAATACCATGCTATTGAAATTAAAATTTTTTTAACAAATTTTGTAAATTATCCCATACAATAAAATAAGATGTTTTTCTATTTGTTCTAGTCCTAATTGTGTTTATTTCCATATGGCACACTATATTCATAACATTTTTAAATTCATTGAACGAAGGAGGTGTATCTGAAATCCAATTTCTAGTTATTATTTTCCTAGCCACTGCTAGAATAGACCATAACAAGGGAAGCTTAACCTTTTTAACACTTTGAGGTACAGGTGTGTTGAATAATATAAGAGATTTAGAAATAATGAAATTATCTGTAAAAGAGCCTGCAAAAATTCATTAATTGACTTCCAGTATTCTTTCAATTTTATACAGTCATAAAACATATGAGCCCAGTCAGCATTAATTTCTACATTACATCTCTTACATAGATTATCTTTATTATTTATTTTATTCATCATCAAAGGTGTATAAAAGATCTATGTAAAAATTTCCATGTATAAAGTCCCCAGACAATGGAAGGCGTAGTTCTATAAGCAGATTCCAATATATATTGTTTATCTTGTTGATTTGGTGGGTCCCCATTAATAGAAGTGAAATAATTCCAGTATGAATCTACACTGTAAAAGTTTCTTGTCTGATAACTTTATGTATGTATGAAAGTTTACCTTTATCAGAAACTTTATGTTGTAAATTTAATATCAAGTAATCAATCAGTGTTGGAATAGATTCTTTAACAGTTATAGACATTAAATCTATTTTATTAATGAGATGCTGTCTAAAGGTCTGAACCTCTAACCAGCAAGTTTCTCTTAGATCAAATTCTTGTTTTAAGAAATCTAGATTTTTAACTTTATTATCAGATATCAACTGATACCAGTACTTTAGATCATTATCTATAGCTAAATGAGTTCCTTCAGAAGTAGATGACAAAAGCATACCCTGAGTATACATTATAGGAAATACAATAAAATTCCATTCCCTATACTTAGGGTGCATGAATATAAAGTTACGATAACTAATAATAATATTTAATGGGTAACAAACCATATGTTTAGGTGTAATAGGTGAAGTACAAAATTCCTTTAGTAACCATAACATGGAGTTATTTACAATCATATTTTTATGTGTTAAGGAGATTTTCATGAAGTGTATACTAATTAGCTCCCAATAATCTTTCCATTTTGTGACATATGACTGATCTATTAATAAAGTAATAACTTTTACAATAGAAGAGATAGTATATAAATTAAAGTCTGGAAAAGAAATACCCCCTTGAGACCAGCTATTAGTATGTTTCTTTAATGCAATCCTAGGTCTATTAGGTGCCCATAAGAAATTTAACATTAGTGTGTTCAGTTTCTTGATAATTATTTTGTAGGTGGAAGTATTATTGATTGTATTAAGTATAAAATCTTGGGGAATATTATCATTTTAATAATTGTAAGTCTCTCCTCCATAGTAAAAACATATTATTCCAGGTATTAAAAAGATTTTGTATATTAAGAAAACAGGTATTATAATTATTATTTATAATAGATTGAATATCTTTAGATAGTATTATACCTAAATAAGTTATCTGACCTGAATTGGGTACATATTTAGTAAAATCACTAATGAGAATATTTTTTCGTATATATAGGTAGTATTTTAGTTTTTTCTTCATTGAATATTAAACCAGAAATACTTTTAAAATTCATCATGTTATCAAATAGAGACTGTATAGAAGAATTAGATCCTGCTGATGTAATTAGAACATCATCTGCAAAAGTTGAATTTTGGATGTTGTATTTTCATCTATTTCAAAACCCTCTATGTCAGTACTGTTTCTGATCAAATTAGCCCAAGGCTCCATTACTAAAGTGAATAATAGTGGAGAAAGTGGACATCCTTGTTTTGTACCTTTAAGAATGGGTATTTTTGTGAAACATATGTTCCTACCTTAATATAAGCCAACGTTCCTTTGTATAAATGTTCAATTAGATTTACAAATGCATCTGAGAAGTTTGTGCACTTCATTAAGGTAAACAGATAGTCCCAACTTACTGAATCAAATGCTGAACTTATATCAAGACTAATAAGTGTTAAATCTTTCTTTTTCCTATTTGCAAAATCTATTAATGTTAAAGTTCTTCTTATATTATCAAAAGTATTTCTATTTACAATGAAGCCTGTCTGATCTATATCTATAATGCCGGGAATGATTGTCTTCAATCTATCAGCAAAGATATTCATAAACATTTTATAATCAACATTAAGTAATGAGATGGTCGATATGAAGAAGATCGAGTTGGATCTTTATTAGGTGTTAAAATTGGTGAAATAAATGTATATTGCCAAGATGGGGGGGTTATTAACTCAGTTTGGGCCAAAATAAAAACCTTATGTATTAATGAATATGTGTTTTTAGAAAGGATTTTATATATCTCTGGTATAATACCATCATTACCCGGTGCTTTGTTTGATTTAAGCTTATTTATTTGTGTAATAACTTCTGTATATGAAATACTCTTGTCCAATAGTTTAATCTGTTGTTTATTAAGCTTTTTATTCATATTTGTGGTTATAAACTCCTTTATTTTATCTTTAGGTTCCATGTTAATATTATTATGGTTAATTTTGTGAAAGTGATTTCTAAATTCATCTAGTATTTCTGGTATACTAGAAACATTCTTCTTTTTCCTTAGAGAAAAGATTTCTTTGATATGGTTTTGTTTATTCAACCTTTTTGTTTTATTTTTAAGTCTATGTAAGTATTTGGGGCTTATTGAATAAGACAAAAACTTGTATTTCTCTAAAGTTATTTTAACTTTATGAGTTAAAATTTCTTTGTATTTCTCATTTAGTTTGTTTATTTCTTCAATAACTTTCTTGTCCATAATATTTTCTTTATTATTATGTTTATAAGAGTCTAATTTACTTTGAATATCTAACAATTCCTTATCCCAAGATTTCCTTTTATTATTATACCATCTGATACTTTGTCCATATAGATATGATTTTAAGGCATCCCAAACATAAACAATGGAGACTTCAGGAGTGTTATTTATGTCTAAAAATGTTTTACTTCTGAAAGTATATATTCTTTATAGTCTTTTAGTTGAATTAAGTATGCTGGTATCCTTTTGATCTGAACATTATGAGTATTTTTTATCATGAATTCAAAAACAATTGAATTATGATCAGATATAGGATATGAAATGATTTTGGAATTAATTAAATCTGTTACCATCTGTTTAGAAATAAAGACCCTATCTATTTTTGAATAAGTTTTGTATCTGTTAGAAAAAAAGGTGTATGGTAATGATTTTGAATCTATCTGATTATTAATATCATTCAAA
>NC_056732.1:791083072-791093072 GCF_019279795.1 Protopterus annectens | reverse complement strand
ATAATATAGACCCAAATTTATACAAAGTGAAAGTATAATTTAGAAATTGCTTAAACAGACTGAATGGTGAAATAAGACTACTTTAAGATTTGATAAAGATAAACAGCTACCTCAGAAGAATTAATTTTTGCCTAAAACAAATAGATTTGAAATTCAGTGTGAATAAACAAAATGCGATGACTTTTAGACATTACAGGTGTACAGCCTTCTTAAGATGGGCAATGAAGTTATAGGTGAGTTTAATGTGATGAATGATTTCAGAGCCTTTGTCAACAACTGATTGTCCTTCAGAGATAATTCTACAAGTTAGGACCAGGGCCATGGGACAAGTGTGTCAACTATTTTCAGCTATGGCTACCAGAGACTTGATAATTCTAACCAAGATATTTAAGTCAAATATTCAGCCAACTTTGGAGTGTAGGTCTTCATTTTCTGCAGACACAATGACAGAAGTTAAAAGGTCAGAACTGGTGTAACAGAAGGGTCTATATTAAATCACCAAATGCTTAAATTAGTGAACGCTGATTTTTATCAACCCTTTAAAAGCGCAAATTAACAATCTCAAAGACATGGAACAGTGATTTTTTTTCCTAGGGAAAGAAATCTCTGTTCCACAAAAGAAAAAAAAAGTTCAATACACAAAATAAAGTGGGGGGCTTCGCCCCCACACCTCCCGATGTGGGTTGATGTGCCTCCCACACACCCCTACTTAAACATACCAACTCAGAGATCGCATCACAGTGGAGGAAATGGCAAAGTCACGAAAATGGCCCATCAATTTTTTTCCCCTGGGAAAAAATCGTTGTTCGTTGTCTTCGGGAGTTAATATAAAGCCTAACAGAATACAGTTTAAGGCTGCAGCAACTTGATTTTTTTAACATTAATTATTGACTCATTATAAATTTGTCTTGCCTGTAAAGTTTTAAAGAAGAGGCAATGAGGATTTGGTTTGGACAGGAATTACATAAAACAAAAGTAACTTAAGCCTCTCAATTTAATGATTGCCATTGCCCTTAATAAAACTATAGAGGGGTAATTTTGTAATGCATGTTATCCAATATTATGGAACAATTTACTGGTAGGTAGGTAGGTAGGGAGTCTGTCTTCCTTGTTGCCCTTTGCAGCTGAACTAATGGAAACTTTGGACCTATGACTACATATCTATATATTTTTTTATTGCCATTTGATAACTGGGTTGGTACACTGATTCAATGATCCTTTTCGGGTATGTCTGGGGTCAAGAAGGCAGTCATGAAAAACAGACAAAACACAAGTTAAAACTGCCAGTAATGGCATTATACAGAGAATACTATACAAATAACTTTGCAAAGAGCGTAGAAGATAAAATAGCTATTTACATAATGTTGCACAGAAACTGAATAGAACAGTTAACAGGCACATCTTAGCTTACTGCAATTATAATTTAAATATAGACAAAGATTTTACAAATATACATAGAAGAAAGTAAGTAATGTATGTATATTAGAGGCACACTATTATGAATTAACTGGAGATCTTCTTTTAGTCTGTGGACTCTGAGACTGGTGTGTAGGGCACTTCTTTTTGCTGGGAGAGAAGACAGATGGTAGTGGGTGTTAAGATCAGTGGCTATACTATAGATATTTCGGCAAGCAGTCTGAACTGTGGTTGCCTTGACCAGTATAGCGCAATCTGGATTAAACCTGTCTTTTTTCTTTTTACCTTTATACTGTTTGGTATCTGAGAATGATGAGGGAAGGGATACAGACGACTGTCCTTCCTTAAGATTGAAAAAAAATGCTTAGAGGTGCATCAGCTGGAGCAAAACACTGGAAGTGGATTGTTCTTGTGTGAAGCAAACAAGTCTATCTCTGGCCAAGCTTTCTTTTTTACTATGTAAAGAAACACAGCTCTATCCAGAAACCACTGTTGAAAAACTTTAATTTTTTTTTTTTGCCTGAGTAGCTGCCGTTTTGTTAGGTTGACTTAGAATGTACTTATTTGTTGAACTTTATTAAACTGAATTGATTGATTCTAAATTATCATAACTAACTTACTGAGATAGTAAAAGTGAATACCACCCCATTTGTTTCCTTTCTGAAAGGTAGCCAGGATAAACTAGTAACAAAATAAACCCTTTTGAAGAGGCTTGCTATTTGCCTGCTTTCTGTCTTATTAAGTAATGCAAAACATTCCCCTGGATTTACTATTTCTCCATGCAAGACTAGCTTAGTCCTGCATGGAGGCATCCATTTAGGAGCAGGATGGCAGTGCGTTATGTATAGTAATGAGGCGCGCTGCCTGAGCTCCTAATATTACACAGAGCATCTAAGAGTGCAGGGGGCATGTCTGAGAGCAGAGCTCTCAGAATATACATGCCCCCGCAATGAAGAACAGTAGAAAGGGGTAAGAAATGCACAGGACCGCTCATTAGTGTCTGCATATCTCCACCAACTGTCCCCCTTGTGTACAACAGCAAACGTATACAGAAATAAAATGAACAAATCCTTTATTTTTTTTTAAATCTGATTACAGCTAACTGTAGGTGCGTGGGTTTGCCCATCGCTTAGCTATGTTTAATGCAGCTTAAATGGCTAAAGAGGATAACAAAGACGATATATGCATATGAAGCAGCATAGCAATAGTGTAGTGGGCAGAGCATTCGCCTTATGAGTATGCATTCCTGGTTCAAGTCTCACTACAACACATTCCATTTTCCATAGCAAAGCACGTTATGACTAATATTTATGTTGCATAACCCACTAAATAACATATATTTATGAACTGGAGTACTGCAGTAAATGCACATGTGAGATGTTAGTATCATAGTGAATAAAGCACTAGTAAGCAGGTTTAAGTACCAATAAGCAGTAGTAAGCATATTTAAGCACTAGTAAGCGAGCTTAAGCCCATTTGCACGGTGGTAAGCAATGCACACACAGGTTAAGCAATTCTGAAGCTAACTCTCTGTAAGCAGATGTAACCGGAGGATAGCAGTGCTTACCGTCACGCAAACCCATGCAAACCCGTTTACAAATGCTCAAAAGTGTGTTAATCACTCTGTATCCAATGGCCCTTTTTCTGCCCATCAACAAAATAAACAGCCATGCAGGTCTCGAACCCAGGACCATATACACCATAGTCATAGTAGTTAACCACTAAGCCATCACAGAAGTACAGAAGAATGAGGTATCAGCAGGCAAGTCTTCACCATAGTAAAACCAAACTGAACATGTGAAAGGAATCAATATACAGATATATGTGCCTTAACCCACTACATAACATAAATATGTGAACTGGAGTACAGCAGTAAGCCCAGAAGTCAGGTGCAATTGTAATAGAGTGTTGAAGTCCCCAATAAAACACAAAGACCCCCATACAGTGTATGTGCACATGAATCATGGATACCAGGCATACATATAAGGTGTAATGAATAAAAAATCAATGCCAAAAAGGAATTATAATGCAAAGTCTAATGTAAGCAATGCTAAGCATTGCACAGGCCAGCTTAGGAGGTGTAAGCAATGTGTAGGCCAGCTAACTAACTGTGGCCAGTGTTATACCCCTTTAAACAATGCCAACCCTAGGTAAGCAGGTTTGCCCATAGCCTAGCCTTTTCAAAACTGGCCACTCATGGAAAAGTGTGGGAAATCAGCCCTCCTTAAACCCAAGAGGCAGGAATACATCTCATAACTGGTTGTAGCTTCCCCTTGCAGACATCATGTCAGGAAGGGGAGAAGGTGTGCACTTTTGGGTGCAGTACTGGTGCATCCAGGAGTCCAGAGTCATGGCAGGACTCCTTGTCAAAGAGCATGATCAGAGACTGCTGCAGGGCCAGTGCCAAGTCTCCCAATATAAGGCAGAGGCCTGGGACCATCTCACCCGTGATCTCACCAGTGCCACTGGCATATCTCAAACTGGTGAGCAGGTCAGGCATCACTATGCCGACCTGAAGTGGTGTAAGGGGGATCTCTTGGAGCAGTGGATCCAAGAGGCTAGAGTGGCAGGAGATGTTCCAGTTGTGTGTAAGTATCACCCCACTATGTGTGTAAAAATTACCAGCTCAAGTATATCATGGATAGGTATGGCCAAATATTCCTCTTATGTCCCCCACAGCTGCAGTGGAGTGGGCAGCAAACCAGGAGGCCCACATCAGATGCCTGACGAGGTTGCGACACGAGGCAGGTCAGTAATACTCATGCATTTACTGTCATAGGAAATAAAACTAAAAGTAGTAGTAAATTAATTGTCTGTATAAAACCTGTATTGTGCAAGGTAAGTACTGCATACACTAGAGAATATGGCAGGAAGAGTCTCATATAGTTTGTATGTAAATAAACGTGTAATAGCCTGACAATAAAGGTCTAACTGCTGGACTGCATGTGTATACTCTGGTATCATATGGTAATGTAAATTTGCAATCATGTAATAGTACTGTTGTATTAAGAACTGTTACGCACACCATGCACCATAAATTGAATGTGTAGCAATGCTTGTATATGACAGGTGTAATCCCCAGAGGCCATTTAGTATGACTGAGAGACACATAGACAGCAAACAGGGAAAATGCAGACAACAAAACCTGAATAGCACATGCAACTGAGATGTGAACTGTTGTTTTTTTAGCGCACACAGTCATGGTTCGAATCCTGCCAGTGGTAGTACTCTGCATACAGAATCATACCCCACAACTGTACAGATATGTCCAGAATGTCCAGTAAAGTGGTCCATATCTGTTGCCTATCAACCTGTCCCCCTGGGAAATCAATTGGATGATCCCAGATGTATAGGCAGCAAACAGGATATACAACTGATTGACACACATCTATGAGAACAAAGCTGGCACACTAGCAACTCCCCAATACCTTATGAGACTAAGAAGCCAAGTATGTCCCATTTACACCCCCATCTTGTCAAGCAGTGGCCAGAGTGTGTACAGTAACAGTGTGAGATGTATGTGCATAATAGTAATGTGGAATCTGGTACTGTGTGTGGGAACATTCAGGTAGTGCTAATAAACATTCCTCCACAGGGCTGTCAGATACCAACACTGTCCAGAAATACAAGAATGATATCCTGTACTGGTACTGTTTACATTGGTATTGTATGGCACTGTGAGTGATGCAGTTGCTCTGAATAATGAGGTATTACACATCACTGTCACCCACACTGTCCTACAAAATATAACTGTCTAGGAAATCTGTATAACAGTGTTGTAATACAAGGTCAGAATGCAAAAGCACAGGGGATTAATAAGACAGAAAGTAGATAGGTGACATACAGCAATATCTCTATAGCAGACACAACTGTGATGGACATTGCTTAAGTTGTAGCAGACACAGCCATGGTTTGAATCCTGGGAGTGGAAGTAGGCTGCATACAAAATCATACCCCATAACTGTACAGATGAGGCCAGAATGTCCAGTATATGGGCCCATATCTGCTGCCTGTCCCCCTGGTAAGTCTGTTGGATGATCCCAGATATTTAGCCAGCAAACAGGGAATACAAGTGATTGTCTAACATCTATGAGAACAAACCTGTCACTATAGCAACCCCAGAAACTGTTAGGAGAGTACTAAGCCAAGTATGTCCTATCTGCACCCCCATGTTGTCAAGCTGTGACCACAGTGTGTACAGTAACAGAGTGAGATGTATGTGCATAATGCTAATGTGTAATCTGGAAGTTTGTGTGTCAACAGTCAGGTGGTGCTAACAAACATTGCTCCCACAGGTACGTTGGATATGAACACTGTGCTGAGAAATAAAGACCATTATAACCTGTAATGGTACTGTTCATTCTGGGTATTATAGGGAATTGTGAGTGTTGCAGTTTCCCTGAATAATAATGTATCACTGATCACTGGCACCCACACTGTGCTACATAATGTAACTGTGTAGGAAAGCATGTATATGTGCATGTCAGGTCACTAAAGGTTGAAGAGGGCAATATTCTAGATATGTCCCAGCACACACCTGCAAGTGGTCAACACATGGCCAGAGTCTGTGCAGAAATAGTTGGATAGCTATGTGCACATCAACCCAGAATCTGGAGTATGTGTAGAAACAGTTAGTGTTAACAAAATTTCCCTCTACAGGTATACCAGGTACTGCAGGTAAAACCAGTTCATGTATTATGATGACAACAGCCATATCACTGTCCAAACTAAGGCTATAGGGTAGTGTAGTAAGACTTGTAAGGTACAGATAACAGCACTGACTAGGAAAGTAATGTGGACTACAGGAATATACTAGTTAATTGACATCTTCCCCGGCCCACCATATCTCCAACGATAATCAACATACCCACCCCAACTGGTATGTAATGACACCTATGTTCTGATAATGTCCAATTGTTTGATAAATATTTTAAATGTTCCCATGCATGTGCTATAATGAATTATTCCAACATTGGTGGCATGGTGCCATCAGTGTACTTGCATGCTGTTCTTATTACCACTGTGGTACCATATATGCATGTGTTATGTTTGCTATGCAACTGTTCCGTACCGGGTGTCTGGGTTAATAGGAATATCTATGCATGCTGTTATACCTAACCCTGGAATGTATTGACTATTACTAACTAACATATGATGATGAAATCTAAATACTATTGCACGTTTGGGAAGGCTCGTCCCAGCAGACCCACCTGTCCCACCTCAGCTGGCTGTGGCACCGGGCAGGCACCAGCATGTTTAGGGCCTAACCCGGGGCCTCCCTGTCCATTGGTCCTACACCACCTTTGGGTGGAGCTGCTTCAAGGGATGGGCTCGCCCCTCCGGGAGTGGGTGCGGACAGGAACCTGTCACGCGTCACCAGTTTGGGGTCATGATGCGTGGAGAGCTCAACCAGCAGCTTGGTGATCTTCTACATCAGCTTGAGGGCCGTGTGTCACAACTAGAGAGTCAGTCTGGCTCTGCGACTCAGACCCCAGCACACCCAGCATTGGGCCTGTGAAGGTGCAGTGGTGACTGCCCATGGGTGGGGACCTCAGTCCCACTGTTTACACTAAGGGGCTCATAGGCTTCCGATTTCCCAACACCTCTCCCCATCAAAGTGTTTACCCCCACATGTGTCATATACCACCCCTGTATGCATCTTGTTTGTCTTGTCTGTTAACCTACCTCCCCAAATATACCTACTACCCCTCCCCAACATCCCATTCTCACCTGAAAAAAAAAGGGCAATCTATTCCCCCCAAAAATCTTGTCCCATACATAGCTGTCCATTTTGCATATGTGTCCACTGGACACATGCAATTTGGTCTAATTGGCATCACAACTTATTATTGTTGTCCTCACCCCCTCCCAGGGGTTTGAGTGTCCAAATCTACCTCCAAATTCAGTGTATATGCACAGCTGTTGCTGTAGAAGAAATGGGCAGCTATGGACCTTCCCCACACCCTTCCTGCACATCCCTAGCTATTTCCCCTACTGTCTTTTCCTCTTTGTGCCCCTTTTTCACCACTTTCCTATCAACCCTTTTTTCTTTTCTTTTAAAGAAATTAGCATGGAGGTAAGCAGGAGTAAGCACTTTTAAGCAGCAGTAAGTGGATTTCAGCCTGTTTGTGCGGGGGTAAGCAATGCCTACACTGGTTTAGCAATTTAGAAGCTAGCTGAGTATAAGAAATTGTAACTGGAAGTTAGCAGTGCTTACCTCCACGCAGACCCACTGACAACTGCTCAAAAATGCCTTAATCAGTCTGTATCCAACGGCCCTTGTTCTGCCCAGCAACAAAATAGCTCGAACCCAAGACCCTGCACACCATAGCCACAGTGATTTACCACTAAGCCACGTCAAATATGTATAACCCTGATGTTTTCACAAACATATCATCCAGCCCAGTCATTCAACAGTACAGGAAATGTATTTCAACATGTAGATGCATGTGTGTGTGTGTGTGTGTGTGTGTGTGTGTGTGTGTGTGTGTGTGTATTAATATCTAAATAGATAAAACATATCTATATATTTTATATATATATATATATATATATATATATATATATATATATATATATATATATATAGGTTCATAGGTTGGTACTAGGCTATCAGCTCTAGGGCCTATACAAGCCTAGCCATAACAATTCCCTGGATATTTCTTCTCACAATATTTACTTCTCTGGACCCCTGTCTAGCAGGGTGACTGACATGATCCCTGGGGTGAATTTCCTACCTCCCATCCAATCATCAAGGTTCCTTTTAAAGAGAGCCAATGTGGCGCTCTGCTTAACATGTATGGGCAGTCTGTTCCAGAGTATGGGGAGTCTCTGGGTCAGGAACCTATCCCTCCAGCATGTTTTGTTCATCGTGATGACAAGGTTTAGATCCCTGGAGTGTGTGGCTCTGAGGGATTGGGATTTCTTTAAGTGGAGCATGTCCAACAGCTCAGGGTTTGACACGGCCTTGTATGTTAAGCAGAGATTGCCACTGAGTAGACGATATGCCACAGAGTATAACTGGAGATTTTTAGATGGTCAGCATATGGCATCTGCTTTAGGCCTGTGATTTTCTAGTGAGGTATTTATGTGGCCTTTCCAGCTGTTGCAGATGTCTTGTGAGGTACATACCAAATGGGGCATTATACTCTATAATGGGTCTAATGAGGAATGAGTACAGTGGGACAATGACCTCCTTTTTTCTGGCCGAAAAGCCCTTAGTGATGAGGTGTGCCACATAGAAGGATTTCCTGACTGTTGTGATGATGTGGTTATCGAAAGTGAGACCACTATCCACCTGTGTCCCTAAGTATCTCATCACACTTTTGATGTTTAGTGTGCTGCCACCTATGTGGTAATTCATGGGTACATGTTTTTTCCCAAAGGAATAACTATACATTTCTTGACATTAAGCTTGAGCCCATGGCTCTGGCACCAGGCATCTGTTTCTGTAAAGTCCTTTTGTAGAATATCCACATCATTTGGGGATTCAATAATGGCTCCCAGTTTGCAGTCATCTGCGAACTTTGTTAGCCAGAGTCCCTTAGTGTTGGCCTGTACTTCACAGAAGTAGATGCCAAACAAGAGTGGTCCCAGGACTGAACCCTCAGGTACTCCACTTGTCATTTGTCTGGAGCTGGATTTGGAGTCGGCTATTTTTACAGTCTGGGTTCTGTCAGTAAGCCAGTTGGCAACCCATCGAGTGACGTAGGGATTTATGCCCAGCTTAGTAAGTTTATCTATGATTCCAGAGTGGGGGATGGTATTCAAGGCCTTGGCGAGGTCCAGATAGGCTGTGTGGACTGCCTTACCCTCATCCACAGCTCTGGAGACTGACTCAAAAAAGTCAATCAGATTCAGGAGACAAGATCGGCCCTTCACAAACCCAAACTGGGTGGGGTCCAGTGTTTGAAGGTTGCCAATGTCTTTGTTTATAAGTTCCATGATAATGCTTTCCATACCCTTGCAGATCAGGCTTGTCAGACCGATGGGACAGTAGTTCCTGGGATCCATGGTGGATCTCCCCTTGTGGAGTGGGATAACTGTAGCTGTGCACCACTCAGTGGACATGAAGCCTGAGGTGAGGCTATGATTAAACATGACACTTAGGTGAGGTGCCAGTTCATTTTGTAGTTCATGTAGTACACAGCTTGGGATGTCATCTGGTCCCATGGATGCTGTATTCTTAACTTTGGAGAGTGTGGTTTCTACCTGTGTGGCCGTGATTACCGGAATTTGGCAATCTTTTGGTATTGAGATGGGCCCTTTAGGGGGTGAGATGGGGGTGAACTTGGCACTAAATTGATCTGCCAGGATATTGGCAATATCCTTGGGATCAGTATATTTAATGTCATTCTGTTGTAACTCAGAGCAGATCTGAGCATTGAAATTTAGATTCTTGACATAACTATAGAATGCCTTGTGGTTGTCTTTGGAATCTTTGGCAATTTTATTTTCGTAACTAGCTTTTGAGGATTTTATGAGGGATCTCAGCTTCTTACTGAGGCTGGTGAGGGAGTTTTTTGCATCCTGGGATTTTCCTCTTTTCTGCAACAGTTTCTTCCTTCTGTTGTATAGTTTGTTT
>NC_056732.1:791073072-791078072 GCF_019279795.1 Protopterus annectens | reverse complement strand
ATGAAGTCAGTAACTCTCACGGCTGTCACCATCTACAGACTGCAATCCTTACACTACCTTCTGCAGTTCACAGATAGGTGCTCTGTGGGTAACACCTGAAACAAAAGGCACCACACACTGGCCAGTCTGCAGATGACTTTACAGATGGGTGTTCCTTCATAAACATAGCACTGACATGGCAGGTATGAAAACATGTAGGACAGCCATATCCACACACACCCTGTTAAACCAACATTACTCCAAATGCAGTGTAGCAGCACTTACAGTCTGTAGTCAGGTCAGGCACATCCCCATCCTGTGTGTTGGCCTGTTTCCACAGTGTATGTTGTTAGAGGTAAATCCCCAATCCATCTGAGATGCTGTTTGCCAAACAACAGATCGAGTTTCTGCTCACAGTGAATAAAAGGCCCAACACCAACATGATGTTCCTAGATATTGGTGTGTGTTTCCATACAATTGGCTATGGGAATGTTATCACAGCTGTTCCACATGCACTTAGCTAGAGGAGGGCTGCAATTCATGCAGAGACCATCTGCTGATCCTGAGCATCACTTAAAATACACATGCTGTTGCCTAAGCAATGCAGGTGTAAGTCTCCACATCCATCAGAGAGGGAGTGAGAGAGGCAGACAGAGGCACAGAAAAGCCAGGGAGTGGTGGGAGAGTAAAACTTAAGCATGTGTGTGTCACACACCTACCAGTACAGGGTATCAAACCCCTGATGATTATGTAGTGCTATCACATGTCCATGCAGTTATTGGATGCACCACATAGATTACATGTTGGGGAGCCCTCAGAACATATATCTGATGGTGAGTGACATCTGCAACAGGGAAATGGTAGCTATGTGGTAGGTGAAGTACACGTGCCTGTCCACATGAACAGGTGTCAGCGTCAACACAGCCACACTCTCATAAGGACGCACACACATTGACACACTTGGCAGGACCAGGAATACAACTCATCACTTGTGGGATTGCCACAACACAGTAGTGTGCAGGTATCACATGCACCACAGGGGTCATATGGAGGTTATATGTGCAAAGGGTATGTGGAGGTGTCTAACATCAGACAGCATGGTACAGTATGTCAATGGGGTTGCAGTGATTGTGAATGTGGTCATACGCATTATACACCACACACACACAGACATGGGTACCAGTACTAACATGCATGGGTGCACTGCTTCATGGGTGTGTTGTAGTCGATGGTGCCAGATGACTATACAAGGCTAGGTGATGAGTATACCTTGGCATCAGGATACATGACAATGTTCTGCAATGTGGCTTGGGGTGTAGTGTCTGGAGTTGCCCACACAGGTGGGTATTGTATTCACCATCCAGTCACCTAGGTGACTATTGCATGTGGCCTATGCTGTGCATTGCTTGCCATGTATGTGCTCCTGAGTCCATGACATGGACAGTGTCTGGGATGTGCAAACCTCCCACATGCATGTACAGTGACATGTGGAACTGTACCTGGTGTGTCTGGCCCATGTTGTGTACACAGATTGTCATCATCAGATGTGCCAGTCCTGGCTTCATGTGGTGGGAATTGTTAATGGACAGCAGGTTGACCCTGCACCTACATTGACAGCATGATACCGGTATTCCCTGGTGTTAGTGGCATCTCTCTATACAGGGCTTGTGTTTCAGGCATGGTATGTCCTTTGTGGGTCACATTTGATGGCACCACAGGTGTTGCAGGTGTCCAGTGGGGAACATGGGGGAGGTACACTGTCGGCATGTAGATGCCTATTGGACTGATGGACAGGGTGCCATGCCCTCTGCAGCCCACTGCAATCACACCATGGTTACTATCAGTGGGCAATATGCAGGGTACTACCAACATAGCAGCTGTTGCCTAGGCAAGTGTGTGTGTGTGTGTGTGTGTGTGTGTGTGTGTGTGTGTGTGTTTGTATGAGACATGGGTTGAGAGTGTTCCCTGGTTAATGCAAGGGTTGCTAATGTTGTTCAGCTGGCATTGGTGTCACATTTAGGGGTATGGATTTGCACCCCAGCTTCTCAGCTATTTCACATCTGTTATCCCTGTATGGTGAACATTGTGATATATACTTGGCCCACCATATAAGAAGTTTGCAAAACCCACTCCACATTGAGTCCAGTTGTTACACACTCACAACCACCTCCACACAGGATACAAATGACAAACACAGACACACACACTCACACACGCACACCTGTCATATCTGGGATTAGAACTTCTGCCTAACTAGTATATTACTACAGCACTACACCATTATAGGACACGGCATGGAGATTACTGGAATACTTCTTCCCCAAAAGTGTATTTCACAGTGAATGACATCAGCAGGATTGCCAAAGTAAGGCATTTGAATTGTACTGAGTGTGACTAGCCTAAAATGCATTGCTCCCTACACAGGGATAGAAACACACACAAAACATCCACAACTGTCATGTGTGGGAATAGAACCCCTACCAGAGCTCTATATCACACTACAGCATGATGTTGTTATAGGACACACCACAGGGATTGCTGGAGTGCCCCTTCCCCAAAGGTGTATTTCACAGTGAATGACATCAGCAGGATTGCCAAAGTAGGGCATTTGAATTGTACTGAGTATGACTAGCCTAAAATGCATTGCTCCCCACACAGACAGACACACACAAAACATCCACGACTGCCATGTGTGGGAATAGAACCCCTACTAGAGTTCTATATCACACTACAGCATGATGCTGGTATAGGATGCACCACAGGATTTGCTGGAATGACCCTTCCCCAAAGGTTTATCTCACAGTGAATGACATCAGCAGGATTGCCAAAGTAGGGCATTTGAATTTCCCCCCAATCCCATTTGCGCACCGCTGCCCTACGCTTAAACAGCCAAGATCAGCAAAAAATAAATAAAAGTTGACTTTTTTATTTTTTAGGCTGTTTGCAATGCCAATGGCCTTATACTTGGCCATTGGCATGCTTCCTGACTGATATGCAGCCTTTATTTGGAGCTGTCACGGCACCGTGTTGGACTTTGCAGACATGTACTCAGTTGCCAGCCAAGTACATTTCTGCAGATTACACTAGTCCTGCACGGCCAGTTTCAAGCTTCCTGGATCACAAATTCACCTCATTTGCATGGATTTCTCCTACAAATGGGGTGATTTGCATACAGGGGCTTAGTCCATGCAGGACTAGTGCAGGAACACTCATGCATGCCCCTGCAGGCTGTTCCTGGACCGCACGGCAGACATATTGCCTGCTGGAGCTCCTGCACTAATCCTGCATGCCATGCAAGGTATGCAGAATCTGGGGGATTGTCTGGATAGTTTAGTGTTCACTCTGTCTAGTCAGCAACTACAGCAGAATTTTTCAAAAATCCATGTTCAAAGAATCAGCAGGACTGCCTTACGGTTATCCATTCCCATTGTTTCAAAACATTACATGTTGGCTATCCAGTTTGTGGACAGAGCTGGCTTTACTACAGCAGTTCTGCTGGGAATGTAATAAACAGTTTACATTTATGGAATCTATATCCTTTGTAATCTTTCATCTATATAATGAGTTTTGAAACAATGATTCTTTTGTTGTGCATAGAATAGTTGTAGAATAATGCAATAAAACATATTTATAAATAATAGGATCATTCTTGCTCCTTCAGTCTTGTATATAAGCTATCACATGAGTACCTTGTTACCTTTTTGTTGTCAACTGGCCACCCTTTCACAACTCACAGCTAAATAAAAACATTTTCATCTACTATTAAGTGTCCATCTGCCATACATTTTCCTGTATACCTGATCATGTGTGTATAATAGCAGTGTTATGTTGGGCTATTACAATGGTCATAAAGCCTTTATTATTCTCCTTTGTCTATCTCTGTCACTTGCTTGTGATTCCCTAAAGTACTGGTATCCATAGGATCATAGGAGGTTACTAGGCTATCAACCTGTAGGTTATTTCAAACCTAGCTGTTTCATCTCAATGTAATATCATAGATATTCTAGTCAATGCCCAGGAGTGTATTTAGTAATGACTACCCATGTCCAGGAGGATTGTGGGCCCTATCCCCGGTAGTATGACTGCTAAAGATTCCTAGATCAACTCTACATGACCTGATTCCAAAAGACTTGCTCTCAGTGTAAGTGACCACTTACACTGAGAGCAGGCTGAGAGCAGGTATTTCAGGATCTAGTCTCGGTGTAAGCCTTTTTATAGACAGGCCTTACACCAAAGTAAGTCACTTAACACTGAGAGCAGGTCTTTGGAATGTGGGCAGACTTGTACTGAGAACAACTCTTTTGGAAACTGGCAACTAGTCTCAGGTAGCTAAAAAAGAGAGATCCCTGCTTTTTTATGGTTAAACCAACCCATACATGAGCTCTCTCTTTTTCTTTCTCTCTCTCTCTCTCTCTCTATATATATATATATATATATGTATGCATTATAAGAATAATGGGTATGAAAAAAATGAATACATGTACATTTAAAAGTGCAACTTTTTTGTCATTAAAATCCCTACCACATTAGTAGAAAAGTAATACTTTAATTAATGGCCTATCTATTAATATATATATATATATATATAATTATGTATGTACCCTAGTAAAGCACAGGTACTTGTATAACAACTTTAATACATGCTTGTCAATGGATGGAAAATTAAATTATAATTACTGTGAAAAAGGAAAGTGAAATGACAGTTTTTGTCTTTGGCAACACCTGTTGACCATGTTGCAGCTATCCGTATCTCACATTAATAGCCAGATATTTTACCATATTTGATCATTACTGGATGCAGAGTAATACGCAGTCCAGTTTCTAAATAAGGACTCAGTGCCACAAAGGGCTTATGTTATGAACATAAGAAATAAGGACTAAGAAATACTTTTGTACATATGCTGAAGCTACAGCAAGCAGATGAGAAATAGATGAAGACAGATGGCATGTTTTAAAATTTTTGAACTGCTGGTATATGCACATTGTCACCATTATCTTCTGTAGCTGTCATACATAACTTA
>NC_056732.1:791013072-791070572 GCF_019279795.1 Protopterus annectens | reverse complement strand
GAACCACACGCATGGCTCCACATGTTGTGTGACAATTGATAAAATATTTTGGATTCTAAGCTGCTGAATGGTTTGTTAGAAAGGTTGTTTTACTTGGACAATGTGTGATTAAATATGCCTCAATATGATTAGCGAAGAATGGACATCCTTTGTTTACATTGTTTACAACCGACTGCAACCATTCAGGTGTCAAGGATGTATCACTTGTCAGGAGCTTCTTCTTGTAGGATACTTCAGGAGCAGAATGTAGGTAATAAGTAACAGAAGGTTGGAAAAGGTACTATAACAGCTTAATTCAGAAGGTGACTGAAATCAAACCCAGATTTATTTACAGAGTTTTTCATACCCTCGCGGACAGGATTTTGCATGGAGGGTATACTATATATATATTTTATAATCTGAGGCAGTTGCAAAAAATGTTGCATAGATCCAACTATAATGTGTTGTTGGGAACATAATGCACTTGCTCATTGTCTATTGCATATTTTTATAATCTGCCTTGTCATGTTTTTTTTTTTTAAATAAGAGAGTGAAGAGCAGAACTGGAAACTTCTACCTTTCTTCCCACTGGACTCATAGCCATAGAGTCATATTATTTTGATGTGGCTCAAGCAAAAACAGAAGTAAAACAAATGTATATCTGGTTACAGTTACTTTTAACAGAGTTACATGTGTCTAGAATATGAAAGAAATGCCACAGGTGAGGAAATGCAAAGGTGAGACTTGACAATGACATCTGCTACAGTCATAACTACACAGCTTCAGAAAAAGTAGGGAAAAAATTGCTCATGTGAATAATGTTTAATATGGGCATTCCTTCGTTGAAGGTTGTGTGTTAGGCCCGGCAAGCCAGTACGTAAAAATCTACTGCCAATCATTAGCGGACCGGAGTTCCGCTGTGGCGAGGCCTAACCGGGATAAGCCGAAAGACACAAACAAACAAACAAACTGATGCTCGTCTAAACCTGATTTTTCCCATTTCCCTTAGTTTGTTTCAGAAAGAGAAAAGAATGATGGTTTAAAATGTTGATTAATTCACACTAACATAAAGTGTGACAATATGCAATCTAGTTTTTATAAGCTATTGGAAAACAGTGGGAAATGGAAAAAAGTGCTATCATCTAAAATGCTGCAAGAAATTTAGTATACTTAATGGATATGTATACTGGAAAAGCTGAACTGGTAAAAACACTTACTTTGTTTAGCCTCAGGGATGTCTGACCCCTTGCATATTTTGTTCCTCACTGTACAACATATACATTAATTTTGCAGTTTAGAAATTCTGGTCTGCTAATTTATTTTCATCTTCTTATATGTTGTAATCAGACATGCTGAAAACCAAAATCAAAAGTTGCTGTGAGGCACTTACTTGTTGGATTGTATCCCAATCTTCTTCTTTCAGCATTTGCCGGTTAGGGGTCGCCGCAGCAGATCACCTGTCCGCTCATGCTTGGCAGTGGAGTTTTACAATGTCGAGTTGCCAGCCTGGTGCCCAACCATCCACAGAAGGCACACATACACACACACTCACGCCTAGGGCCAATTTAGAGTGTCCAATCCACCTACAGCAAGACTTTGGGATGTGGGAGGAAACCGGAGCACCCGGAGGAAACCCATGTGACCACACGGAGGACATGCAGACTCCACACAGAAGGCACCCCAGCCAAGGATTGAACCAGAGAACCTCTTGCTGTGAGGTGGAACCGCTAACCGCTACAATGTTTTTTTGAGACTTAAAGATAAGCAGTTATGTTGGCTTCATGGTGTAGGAGACAGAGCCCTTAGTATACCACATCTGTCTCCAGTATGATTAGCAGCCCAAGGCAATGTCTGAATCAGCCAGGCATAAATGGGAGTTAGCAGCCATTCCCAGAGTGCTCATCCTGGGGTACAGGAAGCTGGAAGAGTTCTGCTGCTGGGGAGCCTATTAGGGGAAATACCACAAGCATGATTCATATACACAGGGGAGCTTGGGGTACAATTTTATGCAAGGAGTGCTGTGTACTCCAGATGAGCATTGCAGGTGCAGGGAAGTGCTTATCAAACCTTAAGCTTGGTGTAGAAGTCCATTGGAACATTTCTGTTGGTTAACAGGTGAAGGACATGAGAGTACCACAAAAATCTCCTACATCCCTGCAGGATGATGAACACATGCATGCCTTTTACCTCTCCCTTCTGGAGTCTTGCAGTGCCAAGTGAAGAGGAGGAATGAATGGGAACATCAGGAATGAGGCTTGATGGTCATAAAGGAGATGGAAGACAAAAAAAAAGCCATTATCCAATGAAAGTTGAGGATGTTTCTAGGCACTGATGTGACATCACACAGCATCCATAATTATCGAACAGCTAGGTATTATAACTGAAAAAATCAAACGAACAAGAGACCAACTAATAAACCACCAGAAATGTGGAAGAAACAGCAAAAGTCCAGATAACACTCCACATATTTATTACAGACAGTTAAGTGCTTTCATCCCCAAAGAGCATTGGAATAGACTATCATTAAAAGGCATAAATATACAAGGAAGCAATATTGCAGATTTTAAAGGTTGCAGCTAATGACATACACCTTCCTTAGAGATCTAGCTGAACTTCAGCTGTAGCATTTAGTACACTGAAAAGCAAAACCCTCAAACCGTGTGTATAAGAAACATAGCATACATATTCCATTGCTCAGACATCATCATTTTCTCATCAGTGGGCAAAGAATGTAAGCTCTCTTCTTTGTCAAAATGCTACAGATTTAGGACTCAACATTCCATATCCTTGCAGGCTATAGGATCCTCCACTATGACCCATGAAACTCATAATACATACTTAAACTTAATGGAGTCACATAGCATTCAACCCAATACTGTATTCATGGGTGACTGTAACTACCACATTATAACCTGGTAATCATACATACCCCCAGACATGCAGGCCCAAAGATTCCTGGACTTTGTCAACAAAAACACCCAGGACAAGGTCATTCATATGCCAAGTAGGGGTGAGAACATATTGGATTTGGTTCTCACTAATATGTAAAAATGCTGCACTCCCACTGGTGTAATGTTCTCTCTGGTGAGGTCGGATTATAAAACTGTTTCCTTTGAAATAAAAACAACCCCAGGACCCCTGTCAACCCTGTAAAATTTGTGATGTGAGGCAGAGTTCTTCCTTAATCCAATTCAAGCACTATTTGGCACAATGGATGGGGAATCTGAAATCATACCTCTCAACCTCTAAGTGCAAGAAATCTGGGCAAAGCTAAAATTAATGGGGGAACAAAGGCTCAAAATTGGGATAACATTTTTAAACATTTCTCTTATAAACTTAGAAAGCTGCTAGAAAGCTAGGTTTTGCATTTGCATGCATTTTCTGAAGGATATGAGTTCTGAAACACAAATGTTTGCTATTATTTAGTGACCTCAGTCCTCAACAATTTGCAGGAAAAGTACAAATTTCTGAGGAAAAGAAGAAAAATATAAAGCAAAAGTCTGCAAAAATCTGGACATTGTGCAAAAATCTAGACAGTTGAATGGCAAGTTGGAAATTCACTCCCTGGTCTAGCATGTATGTCCCTAATGAACAGAAGCAGCAGGTAAATGCTTTAACACCCAAGCTTTAGCCTACATATACCTCTTAGAATATATTTAAGGTCCCAAAACTTGTCAGATACATTTGGGATACATGGCTAGGCTTAAAAAGGTCCCTGTGGTCATTATCATAGTATAATCACATGAGCCTATGAACAGCCTCATTTCTATAACTTCTGGTCAAGTTGCCGGAGTTCTTACTCACTCCAATGAAACTGCATAGCATTTTAGTACAAATTCCTAAACACTATTTGTGTAATTGATTGGATGATACAAGAGATAAGAAGATTTTTTTCTTATGTGACTTTCCAGCATTATCTTGAGAGCAAGAACAAATGTTTAATAAACCAATAGAGGCTTTTGAACTGTTTAAATTCATACTTGATCTGGCATCATAAAGACATTTATATCTAAAGCCCCTCAAATTAATCTTTGCAAAACATTGTCTCCTGAACTGGTTCCAGATTTAATGAATTATTTGAGCTAATGGCTGACACTCTTGCTTCCAACCTATAACTGCATAATTTTAAAATGTTTAACTTGGTCGCACAAGAAAGTGTGTCATCAGACTACATGGCCAGTCTCATTTATCAAAATATCTGCTAAAATGCCAGCTACGTTTCTAGCATTAAGACTTGAGGAGATATCATATGGGTTGATTAGTCAAGAACAAGTTGAGTTTTTTAAGTTCTTGGGGGGGGGTGGTAGAAGAGGCACTGATCATAAGTCGATACAGCTACTATGACTGGGAGACCTTTACCAGTTTTGCATTTTGAAACATTAAAGTCAGTCCTTTGGAGATTTGCAAGTCTGAATTGTTCTTTCTTCTCCATTTTTTTCAGGTTTCAAGCCAAGGTTCCCCTACATTTGAAGATTACAGTAGCAGACTTCCACTCCTGTTGCCCATGATCCTCAGATCCTGCTTTCTTCATGCAAGGTGAAAACTAATTTAAGTTTTCTTTCATTTAAGAAACAGTAGGACTATTCATATGACCCTAGCACTTACTGCTCCATGTGTTCCTTCTTCTTCTAAACTCCTTCGCCATTTCCATGTTTGGTACTGAGTAACTTTCTCTCTCTCTCTCGCTCTCTCTCTGTTGGGTGTTATTTTGCCCTCATAATCATTGTTGGTACTGTGGAATGGATTTATTTATATATTTACAGTTATTAACTGGGATAGAGCTGGAAGTGGCAGAGTTAAAGATGTTAAGTTTTGCACTGGGTGTGATGAGGATGGAAAGGATTAGGAATAAGTATATTAGAGGGTCAGCTCAGGTTGGACGGTTTGGAGACAAAGTCAGAGGGGCAAGATTGCATTGGTTTGGACATGTGCTGAGGAGGGATGCTGGGTATATTGAGTAAAGGATGCTAAGGATGGAGCTGCCAGGTAACAGGAAAAGAGGAAGGCCTAAGATTAGGTTTATGGATGTGGTGAGAGAGGACATGCAGGTGGTTGTTGTGACAGAGCAAGATGCAGAGGGCAAGAAGAAATGGAAACAGATGATCTGCTGTAGCGACCCCTAATGGGAACAGCCAAAAGAGAAGAAGAATTAACTGGGATAGAAGACTGATCAACAGGGACCTATTTCAGTCTTTGGCTAGGTGTGAAAACACAACGATAACCCCCTCTCTAAAGTATTATAGCACTTCCTCCATGACTATTCTCAGCTGAGCAACCCGCACACTGTTCTCACTTCTATTATTAACAAAAGCAGTACAAAGTCATTGATGTGTACTATATTGCATATTTGGTATGATGATGGTATTTGTACAAAATGGGCTATTCAAATGCTGAAAACAGAATGTTTGAAGGAATAGCTCAAGAAGTTATACTGATGATAGAGCTCAAGAAGTTATACTGATGATAGAGCTGAACTAAGTGCAGAATGTGTAGTAGTAATCTAGGAAGACAGGCAAAGGTTTGGAGGAGGTTAGGGAGAATTAGAGGGAGTGTGGCAGGAGTAGAGTTGAGGGGAGCTGGTGATCTAAAAATGTAAACAAGGAAAGGAATGAAACAATTTAGGCAGGAAGGGTGATGATTAATTGGTATCATGTTATATCACTGTTAGTGAAGTATTGAAATTTTGCCTCCTTTTCAGGTGAATTAGACAAGCTTTTCTTTACTACAGGAGGTCAAGGAAGTTTCTAATAGAAGGAAGTACTGTTTGCTGAACTTTGAGGCCTAAACTGAGAAGCTATGGTTGCTGCTCATCTTGTTTGATGTGCAAGAGTGGACAGCAGGTGCATAGTTAGGTTGAGACTAGAGGTTGTAGGTTCTTTCCCTTATAATACATTTCCCAGCCAGGTAGGAGAAGGTGTTTTGGTTCAGCAGATTGAATATGAAATGAGAAGAAGATGAGTCCTCTGCTGGATGGGGAAAAGGGTTGGCTTTTTAAGAACTTAGCACTGGTGCTCTAATCTAGGTGCTAGGTTGATGAAGTGGCATATCTAGTTTGAGATAGTCATTTGGTGATAAGATTTTTCTTTGAGGCTGAAGCATTTACAGGAAGAGCATTTTCAGCTTCCTTAGATGCTATGCTCTTCAACCTGAATGATAACTAAGTGTAGGGCAAGGGGTCTATATCATATGAGCAAATCTCACAAATTGCGAATGCTCATAATATCGAATGTACCATACCTCGAAGTGCTTTTTCTGAGATTGCGGTACAGTGAAGAATGGGATATTTGCCCTTTCTTCACTGTAGTGCGATCCTGGAGTTGAAATATATATTTAGCGGGGGTGTGGGGGGCATAGCCCCCCCACAATAGGAAGTTCGAGGTCCAGTACATTTGATATTATGAGTGTTCGCAATTTATGCGATTCACTCATATGATATAGACCCTAGGGCAAGTGCCTCAGGGAACCCTCAGGGCACCATCTCAGGGATTTGATATTACTATGGTCATACCTTCCAGGCCACAGCAATTATCTGTGTCAAACACCCATCCATGGAGACCCATGAAGCATTCTTTCATACCTGCTAATGAATCCACAACTGTGAAGGGAACACATAGAGTATCAATAGTGTTTTCCATGAATGCTCATCCTGCAAAGAGTATGTGCCACTGACAACTACACTATGTACCATACACTACAATGAGTGCACTTTATATATGTAATACAGCTATGGTTTGGGTGCATTTTATCTCTATATTATTGCTTTTGCTTCATTTCATCAAGTCACCCTTGTATATAACCCCCTACATATACTGACTAGTTTTACAGTCTTTACAGTTATTTGTATTATTTCCTATTTCTGGTACTAAATTTTGGATCTCTGCGTGGGAGTAGATCTCCTTAAGGAGAGTGTTTTTTCTGCAATCCCTCACTGTAAATGTATAGCAAAGAAATACACCAACACTTATTTATTAAATATACAAAGTTGTGTTAACAGCAATGTCCCGGGATATTGAAGGTATTTCCTTTATGCTGGACTCGGTTTTTGCATACCTTTATTGCAGTTTGTTTAAAAGAGACACTGCAGCAGTTTATTAAATGTGCATATGAGAGGTCAGAACTATCAATAATAAGGATATGTTCTTTGTTCCTGATCATTGTTTCTAAGGTTTGAATGTGCTGCATGGAGGGACTGTTCCTCAGGAAGTCCATTCATCCGGCACACCTTTATTGCATTTATTTTAAATGATAAATTCACATTTCTAGTTTTACAGTTTAGAACAGATGAAGTTGCCTGAAAAAATACAGAATCATTGAATGCCTTATAGTCCAGTGCAAGTTTACTTCTCAGGTAAGAATGGAAATTGAATAAAGCTTTATTTTCTTTATTCTTGCTTTGTATGTAACTTCTCTTTGATGGAATAATCTTTTAGTGCATCTTTTGCAAATTGTTTCTAGTTCAGTGAACTTTGTTTTAGAATAAACAAAAAACTGGCTACATAATAATGCCTTGACTGCAGCTACATGTTTGCTAATTTCCTTTTTCAGGAGCAAACATTGCTCATGTTTCCATCCCTAAAGCATTCACTTCCACCACTAACTACTGCTTGTGGGTTAGTTAGCAAGCCATTCATGTTTATTATTCAGTACAAACAGTAATCCCACGAGACCCAGTCATAGCTCACAACATTCCTGTTTTTCTATGTATGTGCAGGCTAAACATGCAAAAATAAAGAATATGGCTTCCTCGCTAGATCACTGGCATAGCAAATATTAAGCATTATTCTGCGGTTCATGCTCATTTGATTGCTCATTAGGATATTATTTATTTAGTTTTGTTGACTTAGGTGGTCCCACTGAGGCTGTGGCCTATTTTTAAGCAAGAGTTGAGGTGTATTCGTATTGGCATACCTATGAGTTGTCACTGACTGTTGTCATGCATCTTTATTATGATGATGTCATACCTATGAGTTGTCACTGACTCTGTTGTCATGCAGGTTTATTATGATGATGTCATACCTATGAGTTGTCACTGACTCTGTTGTCGTGCATCTTTGTTATGATGATGTTAGTGAATTTCATTGCAATGCATTGCAATGGGTGAGCCCATGGTATGCTTTTTGGAGTTGTCCCCTTTTCTCTACTTTGGTGTGACTATGGAGTTTGTATATATAATTTTGAGGGTAGTTTTTTTTTTGACTTTTTGAAATTGAATTGAATTTTTGGTAAAGGTGAGACAAAAAGGTATTGTTGATGGCTCATAGGTAAACCACTTAAATTAAGTATCTGTGATATGGCCAAGATTGCAATGGCAGTCCCTTACTCTTTTTGAGATATGTCATATGATCTCCTATATCCACCTAAGCTACTGCCAATTCTGCAGATAGGACCTCAGTTTTCTGTGTCATAAGAAGGTTGGGAGGGTGGCCTAATGGTTAAGGTGTTTGCCTTACAAGCAGAAGGTGTGGGGTTTGAGTCTCACAAGAGATAATTGGCTAGGCTTAAAATGGCTCAGAAGGGCAGTTAGCTTAATACTAATCTATGAACCTGTTAACCTATGATGGTATGTCTGTGCTGTAAGCCATGAACTGCTCTCTGACAGCCTTCTTCTAGAGAAAATAATGCCATTACCAGCTTATGGAATTCCCCTTTTCAGTGGCTAGGTCACGCTGTAGAAATTTTGACTTATGCATTGATGTTCTTAGTAAATGTCCAATTACTTTTTTTGTTGCCTCTGACCATGAAACCATCCATGATGACTTATACATTTGTGAGACTTGTATGTTTAATATTTCTGTTTCACAGAATTCTTAGTAAGTAGTTTACAAGATATAATGATGTAAAACAAGTGTGTCTGTTTGCAGATGAACAGTCATGTAACTGCATGAGAAAGCTGACATAGATCATTAACTTACATGGTGTGGGAGTATGATGATTCATCTGTATTTGATGATGAATAAAATTATTTCCATTTTGTGGGAGAAACGGAGAAACTGAGATACTAGAAGTCAGTATTCTGATTTTTTTGCCTATCCCCATTCCTTATGGGTCTACTTCTAAATCCTGTAGCCCATATGACTGAAAATCCCGGGATGAAAATCACAAAACTTCAGAATCCAGAATGTTGGATTTTTAACTGTACTTTTAACTGTAAATGGAACTCATGCTGAGGCCAACGTGCCCTGTTCTCCACTGTAGTGTGATCCCAGAGTTGATATATTTAGTTAGGGGTATGTGTGTGGGGGGGCAGGGGGCATATTCCCCCACCTATGTGGGTTTCATTTACCTCAGCATGAGCTCTGTTTACAGTTGGCCAAGTTTTTACTTACCATGTTATAACTGACTTTCAGGTTTCTGACGTTTCGTGATTTTCATCTCAGAATGTTTGCACTTGGACATATGGGTTATGGGATTTAAAAGTAGACCCTTCCTTATACCTGTTCAGTACTAACTTCAAGCTCTGTCTCCCTCTTCATGGTTCTCCTCCCTCCTGCATTTCATTACTTTTACTGCTTTCCATGTACCATTTCCCATTTTATTAGCTTTCTAAACTTTACCTCACATACCCTGACGCCATCTTGGTATACTACTGTGCAGTCTTTCATGTCATTTGTCTCCTTAACCCTCTGTCTTGTTCCCTTCTCTTTTTCAAATGAAGTTTGAACTGTAAGAATGTTCTTCACACAGGGCTTCCTAAAACATTGTTCTTTATACCTGCACATATTGTATATAATTGCATGCAGTTCATAATCTCATTAAATACTTCCCTATATCTCATCAAGCTTAAACTAGATGATGTGCCATCTAATTGAGTTCAACCCAGTGAAGAGCAACTCCCCAGTTGCTGGTTTCCTAGGAAATCACTGTCATGTTATGGTTTTCAACTGTGCTGTGGTGGAATTCCATTCTTCGTGTTTGTATAACCCTGGAGTTGGTATATATAATTCTGATGAGTGTGGAAGGCTTTCCTCTACAAAAATACTATTTTCTGTTTTGAATCTATACAAAGGTATGACTGCTTGCTTTAATCTGGCAGTAACCTCATCCAGCTGTAACTTGATAAGTGTTAGTGGAAGATGATATTAGCTACAATATTAACTTTTTGTTGAGTACTGTTGCATGAAGTTTGCACATTTTTTTTTAACTTTTTCATTTTTTTCATTTAATGGCTGGCCACAAGACCATTTAGGATCCACCACTGTAGCGTACTCACAAAATTTTCCTGGCCATCTTTCAAAAGCAAACTAGAGCTCATCCTCTTAAACAGTGCCTAAAGTTCTCTACCTCAGAATTCAGGATATCTAACCATTACACATCTTTAACCTACAATTCCACCTGAGCATTGTGTAAAACTAACAGTGTGCGAACAAAAACAAGCAAACGGTCTCTTCAAAAATCACACAGGCAACATCTGGATTAAGCTTCTATGATAAAGAACTGACATGAAAAATCATAAACCATTCCAAAATGAATTGAGCAGTACTTTAAGACAAAACATTATACACCTGCTAATCATCAACAAAACTGCACAATAACAAATTGTGACATAGACACATCTGTTATACTCCTAACTATGCTCCTGAGAAACACAGTTTTAAACAATGTTTACTATAAATGTGTACATAATATATATATCTTCAAATCAAAGCTGTACTTCACTCCTTCCCTTCACATTTTCTGCTGTTATCGCTTTGAATTTCATTTGCTTTATAAGATTCATAGGAATTTCAAGACAACTGGGTCTTGCAACAATTTATGCCTTGTTAGTATCTACCCTCAGACTATAGCCCCTTTCTGCAGGAGGGTTAAGCCAGGCAGTTCTGGAGTAAATATGTGTGCATCCATACAATCATCCAAATTAAGGCTTCAGTTTGAATGATAACAGTGTATCATACTGCTTAAATAGCAGGGGCAGTCTGTTTCAGAGGTGGGAAAGACATGATGAAGTCATTTCTCTGACATATTTTATTAATATGCTGGTGAATATTTAAGACTTTAATTCTGGAATCTGTGGAGCTATTAGATTTGCAGAGATACAGGAGATCCAAAACAACTGGTCATTAATGACAAGGAAAGCAAAGCACACATCTCCTCTCAAGAGTCTTTAGGGTATTGAATAAAAGGACAATGCTTCCAGACTCTCTTGGAAGCTCAGGGTTTTTTAAGCCTGTGATTGTCTTAGTCAGGAACCTTTGGAGTCTTTCAAGTTGCTTGATACATCTAGTGAGGTGCATCCTGAAGGGAGTATTGTACTCAATAATTGACCTATCAATTCTGAATATAAGGGAGTGATGATCTCTTTAGATCTGGATGATATTCCATTGGCAATCAGCTGTGCTAAGTGGACATTTTTTCTGACTAATGTTTTCTCTCAGTGATCGAATTCTAGAGAATTATCAGCCCATTTTTCAAGATCCAAACTATATTTCCATTTTGTAATAGAACATTGTCCATTGTTTATGGTGAGGGAATGAGCTACCTACCAAATGTGATGATACTGGACATTTTTGCATTTTGTTTGATCCCATTTTCTGTATGCCATATATTTATGAGTGTGAGTTCTTTCTAAAAGGATTGGGTATCAGAAGGGGACTTGACAATAACTCCCAGTCAGCAGTCATCAGCAGACTTTTTTATATCGAGATCCTTTTAATTTGGTAAATGCTGAAAAGGAGGGGCCACAAAAACTGATCTGTGGGGACACCACTGGTTACTTTCATTCTATCCAATGAGATGCCTGACACTTGAAATTTGGCTGTACAGCCAGTTCGGAGTATAGCCCTTTCAAAAGCCAAAAACACAGCATCAATGGGACCAGATGGTATCCCAGGCTGCATCTTGCATGAACTACAGAATGAACTAACCCCCCACCTAAACACGCTGTTCAACCTCAGCCTCTCCACAGGCTACATGCCCATAGAATGGTGCACAGCAATGGTTATTCCTCTCCACAAAGGAGGGGCCACAACTGACCCTGGTAACTATCGCCCCATAAGCCTGACTAGCCTGGTCTGCAAGGCTATGGAGTACATCATTGTGGAACTCATTAACAAAGACATTGGGAACCTCCAAACACTTGACCCAACCAAGTTCGGCTTTGTTAAGGGCAAATCATGCCTAATAAACCTGGTTGACTTCTTTGAGACAGTCACCAAGGCCATAGACAAGGGAAAGGTAGTTCACACAGCCTACCTTGACCTCACCAAGGCTTTCGATACCATTCCCCACTCGGGTATTACAAAAAAACTCACCAGCCTGAACATAAACTCCTATGCCATGAGATGGGTTGTCAACTGGCTTACAGACAGAACTCACATGGTAAGAATAGCGGGCTCCAGGTCTGACTCTAAACTAGTCACAAGTGGTGTCCCACAAGGCTCGGTCCTGGGACCCCTACTGTTCGGCATATACTTCTCAGAAGTACAGGCAAACACAGGAGGACTATGGCTAACCAAGTTCGCCGATGACAGCAAACTGGGAGCCATAATTGACTCTCCGACTGACATAGACATCCTCCAAAAGGGCCTTACTGAGATGGACACCTGTTGTCAAAGTCATGGCCTCAAGCTAAATGCCAAAAAATGCATAGTCATCCCATTTGGGAAAAACAAAACACACACAAATTACCATATAGGTGGCAGCCCCCTTAATACAGAAGAGGTAATAAGAGATCTGGGGATCCAGGTAGATAGTAATCTCTCCTTTGACAATCATATTGCCAAAGTAGTTAGGAAATCCTACTATGTGGCCCATCTAATTACTAAAGGGTTCGCATCTAGAAATAAAGAGATTATAGTTCCCCTCTACTCATCACTCATTAGACACATCATAGAGTACAATGCCCCATTTGGGATGTACCTCACAAGACACTTTCAACAGCTGGAAAGACCACAAAAGTACCTCACCAAGAGGATTACTGGCCTCAAACATATGTCCTATGTAGCCCAAATGAAAAAACTCCGGCTTACTCAGTGGCATATCGCTTACTCAGAGGTGATCTCTGCCTGACTTACAAAGCCATGTCCAACTCAGAATTGATGGACATGCTCCACCTAAAGAAATCCAGGTCACCACGAGCCACGTGCTCTAGTGAACTATGCCTCGCCACAACAATAAATAGAACATGCTGGAGGGATAGATTCCTGTCACAGAGACTCCCCATGCTTTGGAACAAAATTCCAAATGACATCTGGCAGAGCCCCTCACTAACACTCTTCAAAAGAAACCTTGACAAGTGGATGTGTAACAGAAAATACACCACTGGGATCACTTCATTGGCTCTGCTTGACAGAGGATCAGTTAATTAATCAATGGGGCAGCGAAAGCCGACACACTCTGGCTAGGCTTATAAATGCCCTTGGGCAGATAGCCTAGTACCTACCTATGAACCTATGAAATGTGTGGATTTTGTCTTTTAACTATTTTTTATCCATCTTACCACACCTGGATCTATTCTTAAAGCATTTAGCATACTCACTTACAATTCCTGCATGGGGTATGGTGCCAAACACCTTGGCCAGGTCAGGATACCTGACCACTGCTGACAGCCTCTGTAATCCCCTTGAAGAAGTTATCTAAATTCATTAGTCAGGAACTTCCCTTCACAAAGCTGAAGCAGCTGCTGGTCAAGCCTAATAACATTTTTGGTTATATAGTTTATGAGGTGAGATAGGTCTATAATTTCTGGGGTTGGTAGTAGGGCCAGCCCTATGTAGGTGCATTACCACTATAATGTGCCAAACTTCATTGACAAAACCTGCAGCCAAACTTGGGTTAAACAGTTTGCGGAGAGGATCTGCGAAGGCATGCTTAGTGCTGTTTATTAAACATCAAGTTATATTGTCAGGCCCCATGGAAGAAGTATTTTTATTCATAGACAGCATCCTTAGTACATGATCCTTTGTGACAATGAGGGTGTCAGGGAGTCAGGAGTTGTGTACTTTGGACTGAAGTTTTACAGATAAAGTTAACCCTGAATTTTTGTGTGCTGATACACTGGCAATATTTATTGAGCTGGAACAGGAGGAGCCATTTTGAATGAGTTCAGAACAATGTTGGGTGTTATTCCTTAGTTTCATAAAGTACTAAAGAATGATCTATAATGACCCTTACCTTCAGATGCTAATCTAAGTTTATGGGTTGCTTTAGCAGACCTAACAGTATTTTTCAAATATTTAATAATATTTTATGACACTATCCTTGATATGGATCTGTTGTATAATTTAAGAATGTTTCCCTTTTGTTGTAAAGTTTATTTACATTGGCGGACCACCACTGTGCTTTGTTTTTGAATTTCCAGTTATATATTTTGCTCTGGTTAGGACTGTTATGCGTTTATTTAAGTGAGTGTACAACTCCTTAATGGAGTTACCTGCTGTGTCATTGTTAAGGTTAATGTTGCCATATATGAATTTTGAAACCTTGTCATTGAACTGGGATGAGGTTAGTAGACCTGAAGTCCTTGAATGCAAGGACTTTATGGATTTTGAAGGTAAATGTCACAAGCTTATGGTCTGGCTTTACCACTGAAGGAGATACCAGTGGAGTAGTTCATGAAGTGGCTATACTTGTAAGGACTAAATCAAGAATATTATATCTTCTTGTGAGATCAACTACCTACTCCGATGAGTTCTTGTTTATTAAGTCTAAGAATTCTTGAGCATACCCTACATTTGAGGTATAGGTATACCAATTTATTGAGGGTTAAAATCTCACAATATGGAATTCTTGTTAAAAAAGAGTTTATCAGCTACATTTAAGAACCTTGCATTATTATCAAGGGAATTGGAAGGTATCCTGTAACATTTTATAAGTTCATAGATTGTCCTATTTTGTGTGAACTGGAGTTCTATGAGTTCAGTTTGAGGATCTCTGGGAATCTGCCTAGCTGTGGTATGATCTCTGACAGACATTTTTACTTCATCACAGTTGCCATCACACCTGAAGGCATAGTAGGCACAAAACTCAGGTGAAGAGGAAGTTCATCATCTTTCGGCTGTTCCAGTTAGGGGTCGCCACAGCGGATCATCTGTTTCCATTTCTTCTTGTCCTCTGCATCTTGCTGTGCCACACCAACCCCCTGCATGTCCTCTCTCACCACATCCATAAACCTTATATTAGGCATTCCTCTTTTCCTGTTACCTGGTAGCTTCATCCTTAGCATCTTTTTCCCAATATATTCTGCATCCATCCTTAGCACATGTCCAAACCAACGTAATCTTGCCTCTCTGGCTTTGTCTCCAAACCTTCCAACCTGGGCTGACCCTCTAATATACTTATTCCTAATCCTGTCCACCCTCATCACACCCAGTGCAAATCTTAATATCTTTAACTCTGCCACATCCAGATCAAACTCCTGCCTTTTTGTCAGTGCCACTGTCTCCAACCCATATAACATAGCTGGTCTCATTACCCTCTTGTAGACCTTCCCTTTAACTCTTACTGGTACTTGTCTGTCACAAATCACTCCTGACACTCTTCTCCTCCCACTCCATCCCATCTGCACTCTTTTCTTCACCTCTCTTCCACACTCACCATTACTCTGAACTGTTGATCCCAAGTATTTAAACTCATCCACCTTCGCCACCTCTACTCCTTGCATCCTCACCATTCCTCTATCCTCCATCTTATTCACACACATATATTCTGTCTTAGTCCTGCTGACCATTCCTCTTCTCTCTAGAGCATATCTACATTTCTCCAAGGTCTCCTCCACCTGTTTCCTACTCTCACTACAGATCACAATGTCATCTGCAAACATCATAGTCCACAGGGACTCCTGTCTGATCTCGTCTGTCAACCTGTCCATCACCATTGCAAATAAGAAAGGGCTCAGAGCTGATCCTTGATGTAATCCCACCTCCACCTTAAATGCATCCGTCACTCCCACCGCAGACCTCACCACTGTCACACTACCCTTGTACATATCCTGTACCACTCTTACAGACTTCTCTGGCACTCCTGACTTCCTCATACAATAACACAACTCCTCTCTAGGCACCCTGTCATATGCTTTCTCTAAGTCTACAAAAACACAATGCAACTCCTTCTGACCTTCTATGTACTTCTCCATCAAAACTCTCAGAGCAAATATTGCATCTGTAGTGCTCTTTCCTGGCATGAAACCATACTGCTGATCACTAATCATCACGTCCCTTCTTAACCTAGCTTCCACTACTCTTTCCTATAACTTAATGCTGTGACTGATCAATTTAATCCCTCTGTAGTTACTACAGCTCTGCACATCACCCTTATTCTTAAAAAACAGTACCAAAACACCTTTTCTCCATTCCTCAGGCATCCTCTCACTTTCCAAGATTTTATTAAACAATCTGGTTAAAAACTCCACTGCCATTTCACCTAAACACCTCCATGGTATGCCATCTGGACCAACAGCCTTTCCATTCTTCATCCTCTTCATAGCTATCCTTACTTCCTTCTCGTTATTCCATTGCACTTCATGATTCACTATCCCCACATCATCCAACCTTCTCTCCCTCTCATTCTCTTCAGTCATCATCTCCTCAAAGTACTCTTTCCATCTCCTCAACACATTCTCCTTGCTTGTGAGTATGTTTCCCTCATTATCCTTTATCACCTTTACCTGCTGCACATCTTTCCTAGCTCGGTCCATCTGTCTAGCCAATCGGTACAGGTCCTTTTCTCCCTCCTTAGTGTCCAACCTTTCATACAACTCTTCATATGCCTTATCCTTAGCCTTCACCACCGCTCTCTTTGCCATGCACCTCATCTCCTTATACTCCTGCCTACTTTCTTCATCTCTCTCTGACAATCCCACTTCTTCTTTGCCAACCTCTTTCTCTGTATACTCTCCTGTACTTCCTCATTCCACCACCATGTCTCCTTGTCATCCTTCCTCTGTCCAGATGTCATACCAAGCACCTTTCTAGCCGTAAATTTAAACCAAATCTCAGTCATTACAAACATGGATGCAATCCAGCTGTAGGACAGCCTCAGTATCAGGTCATTTGTTTTTAAGACTTCTGGCATTGAGAAGAATCATGTCAATGTGATCCATTCCAGGAGTGAAATGTTTGTTAAGTCGGGCTGTCTGTTAGCTGGACTCTACATAAAAAGGGAAAATCCAGAAAAGAAAAATCACCTTAAAATATCTTACTCTGAAGCTTTAAAAAAAACTTTACCAAAGCCCCTTAGAATTAAGTAGACTGGGGGGGGGGGGTATTCAGTAATCCTCCATGTAAGACTAACCAAGTCTTACTCGGAGACTGCCGTCTAAGACTATGATGTCAGCGGGTCATGCATATTCATGAGGGTGCGCTGACTCAACTGGAAGGCTAACACGGAGCGTGTAATACTGCAGGGGGTGTGTTGGACTGCCAAGCAGTCCAAATATCCACGCCCCTGCAACCATATAAATGTGAAAATGACAAGTGCAATGAGCGAGTCCGCTGGAAATGTACACATAGAGAACACTACACACCCCCACATACTAAACCCCTTTGTAATTGTAAAATGTAAACCTAATATATCCCCACATACTAAACCCCTTTGTAATTGTAAAATGTAAACTTTAAATTTTTTTTTTATAATTCCCGATATAGCTGCCCGTATTTGCGCATGTTTGCACGTGTGTGCCCATTGCTTAGCTACAGTTAGCAATTTCGGCATCGAAGAGAATAATAAGAAATGTTTATGCAAATTAAGCTGAATAGTAATAGCCTAGTGGTAGAGCCTTCGCACAAAGAGGAGGCATTCCTGGTTCTAGTCCCACCACTCCCCTTTCTATTTTATGTTTTAAATTAGTATATACAATAATTCCTGACATATATGAATGAAATTTTAGTAAAAAGCATTGAAATGGCCTATGTATTAGTGAACAAAATGTATATATATAAATATAAGAACATGAGCAGCATTAAGGATATTGACATATAATTGCCCATAGCTAAGCAGCGTTGTACCCAACACAATATAGTTGCCCATAGCTAAGCAGCATTGTACCCAGTGCAATATAGTTGCCCATAGCTAAGCAGCACTTTACCTAGCGCAATATAGTTGCCTATAGCTAAGCAGCGCTTTACCTAGTGCAATAGGTTTGTGCAGAGCTGCACACCACGCTAACCAGTGCACCGTCGGGCAACGGGGAGCAACGTAGAGCAATGTTGAGCAAAGCCGCCTAAACACAGTGACACCCCCTAGCCTGTCTGGACAGTAGTAAAATAAAAAGCAATGACAAGGCTCAAACCGGGGACACTGTGCACCATAATCAAAGTACTGAACCACTAAGCCATGACAGCTTAGCATAAGCATGCACTGTTAACATACATATATTTGTAAATGGAAGTTTAACCATTGCTAAGCAGGTTTGCTGTTAGCTGAGAATTTTCAAAAATGGCCAATCACAAATAAGTGTGGGAAATGAGGCATATTTAAGCTCCATAGGCAGGAATACTCGCCATAACTGATTGTAGCTCCCATCTGCAGTCAGAAGGGCCAGTGCTGGAGAGGGTACTCGCTTTTGAGCGCAACAGTGGGGCATTGAGGAGTCAAAATACATGGTTTGGCTCCTTGTCCACCATCATGAGTCAAGACTCCTGCAGGGCCAGTTTCAAGGGACAGAGTACAAAGCGGAGGCTTGGAACCGGTTAGCTCATGATCTCACCAGTGCCACAGGTGTCCCACGGACTGGTGAGCAGGTCCGTCACCACCATGCAGACCTGAAGATACGGAAGCAAGACCTACTGAACCGATGGATACAGGAGGCCCGTGACATGCAAGATGCCCCACTACTGAGTATGTAGCCATGGAATGAAGTATGTAAGAAATGCTATTGTAGTCTATATAATGGATAGGTATGTCTCAATATCCCTTCATTTACTTCACAGCTGCAGGTGTCCGTGCTGCGAATCAGCAAGCCTATGCAGATAGGCCGCTAAGTGTACGCCACCAGGCAGGTTAGTAATTATTCTGCATGTATTGATATATAAAATAAGTGAGAGAGCCTGAAAAAAAGTGTTGTAGCCCAATAATAAAGCCATAAAATGCCCTGAATAATTTCTCTGCATGTACTGTTATATAAAATAAGTGAGAGAGCCAGAGAAAGAGTGTTGTAACCCATTAATAAAGGTAAAATAAGTCCTGAATAATATCTCTGCATGTACTGTTATATAAATAAGTGAGCGAGCCTGAAAAAGAGTGTTGTAACCCATTAATAAAGGTATAATACATCTTGAATAAGTGTTCTGCATGCACTGTAATATCAAATAAATGAGAGAGCCTCTAGAAAAGTGGTAATGTAATTAATAAAGGTATAATACCTGAATTGTGTCTGTGTCACTTACTCTGAAATGTTGTTGGACTTCTGCATTATATAAATAGTATTGTTGTATTAAGCGCTGTCAACCCACATTTGGGCAGTCCCATATAAAGTGGATGAAGGGAGTGCCAGTAGCTGTGAAGCATATATACAGTCCTCAACAGTTGGTTAATGGCTGGCATGCATAGGTAAATCTGGCACACAAGTAGCTCTTTAATGTGTTCCCCAGAAATGTGAGTGTGCTGCTAGAAATGTAGGGGGCTGTAGAAATATAACTGAAAATGTCACATGAACACATCCAGATATGTAGATATATATAAATATAAATAAAATAAATAAATACGTAGCAGTAACATCTGCATCCTGGACAGTTAGTATGTCAGATATAGGTCAGGTATATAATGAACTAGCCAAACCCATTACACAACCAAATGCACATTGCCTAGTGTAATAATACATGTAGGGGATATACACCTGCAGTCAATAGGAATGTAGTGCAAACTATAAGCACATATAAGATGTTAATGGAGGTATCTTTTTACACCCTACTGTATGTGCATAAACAATGCAATTCCACACCTCAATGGGTATGTGTAATCTCAAAACATTTGTTGGGACATATGTCCTATTCTTCTATAAATATCTGCATTTACTTTGATGCATGTGCCCTGTTCAAACAACACAATCTTGGTGGCCTGTTGCCACCAATCATTCCTGCATGCTGTTGGAATGTCCACTGTCGTTCAATATATGCATGTGTTATGCTTGCTATTCAACTGTTGGAACCCTGGTGTGTTGGGTTAATGTTGAATATTACTGCATGCTGTTGCAACTAATTTGGAATGCTGTTGTCTATGTTGTCATTAAATACACCTAAACACAGAATGTATGGGAAGGGCGGTCCCAGCAGACCCACCTGTCCCTCCTCAGCTGGCGATTGCACCTGGCACCAGCAGGTCCGGGGCCCAGCCCGGGCCCCCCTCCTCCATTGGTCCTGTGCCACCTTCAGATGGAAACTCTGCAGGGGATGGGGCTCATCCCCCCTTGCAAGCGTGGGCGGAGGAGGGCCACCTGTCACCCCCTGAAGGGTCCAGGCTGTGGTGCCTCAGGAGATCCAGAGTTCAGTCGCTGATCACCTATGCCAGCTCGAGGCAAGAGTGGTGTGACTCACGGGTGAGCCTGCCCCTCCTATGCAGTCCCCAGCACAGCCACCCTCCAGGCTGTGATGGTGCAGTGGTGACTGCCCATGAGTGGGGATCTCAGTTCCACTGTTACCATCTGTGGGCTCATGGGCTTGCGATTTCCAAACATCCTTCCCCATCAGTTGTGTTCACCCACCCGATATGCCATATTCTGACCCTGTATGCATCTTGTTTGTCTTGTCTGTTTACCTCCCCAACCTACCTCCCACAACATACCTACTTCCCCTACCTCACATTCCACTCTCACCTGAAAACAAAATGGGCAATCTGCTCTCGCAAACAAATCACGCCCCATACATAGCTGCCCATTTCGCACACATGTCCACTGGACATGTAAACTGATAATTATAATTGGCAATACAACATACTGTCCTCACCCCTCTCTCAGGGGTGGAAGATTTCAAATTTCACTCCAAATTTCTAACATATGCACAGCTGTTGCTGGTAACGAAATGGGCAGCTATGGACCTTCCCTACACCTGTCCTGCACATCCTGAGCTGGTTTCCCTACTGTCTTTCCCTCTTTGTGCCCCGTTTTTCACCACTTTCTTATCTCCCCATTTTCTTTTCTTTCAAAGAAATTAGCACGGGGGTTAGCGGGAGTAAGCACTTTTAAGCAGTAGTTAGCAGGTGTGCTTGTGTGCGCTTAGCTAAGCATCGCTAAGTGTCACGCAAACTCGCGCAAACCCGCTTACAACTGCTTAAAAGTACCTTAGTCACTCTGCATGGCAGGGCCCTTTTTCTGCTGAGCAGCAAAATAAAACATCTCTATCAGTCTCGAACCCCAGACCTTGAACACACTACACTGCATGAAGTACCACTAAGCCACAGTAGACATACAACAAGTTGGTGCTGTAATAAATATATCATGCGTTACTATGAGTGAATGTAAAGGGAAAATAGGAATGCCATAACACAAATCTTGTTCTGTGGATCTTTACCAGCAGTGGTTGTGGAATTGCATGACATGACTGTGGAAAGAGAACCAGCTATTCTAGCAGGAAATAATGTTACAGTAGCACTTTACAAACCCCACACAGTATCAGAGCAGGATAAACACTGGCATATTTGAATAGGGCAGAGGCCATACTTCCCAACTGTGACTGCTTGTCTGGAATGTCCCTGATTCGTAAACAAATATTAGCTGTGTCCCTCTGAATCCCTCTGAAAAATACTGACATTAGGCAGAAAAGTGGGGAATTACACTTAATGAATAATGTCAATAAGTAAGAGTAGACACTGCTTGCACGTCAGAAAAGGTGTATTAATACATATGCACTGATTCTCTCACATTCTCAACTTAATGTCTGTAATATATTACAGGTGTACCTCAGTTATATGTACCTTTCCCTGAGACTGTTCAAATATATTCCTGAGTGTATCATAGGCCTGGCAGAGGCAGGAACACACAGGCATATCAGCTTTTCTGCTGTTGCACACTCTGCAAATAGCTTTGGAAGGAGTCCCACAAGCATACCCTTATGTAGGAGTACAATACAGAAATATCAAAGGATGTAGCCATGTACTGGTAGCAACCAACTGTGACAATGCCAATGTTCCAGTGCTGAAAAGACCGGTGTGGTACACAGACAAAGAATAATAGGCTAACCTCTGGCTACCATCTGGATATGTCCACAGATGGGAGCTACGCAGACAGACTACTTGCCTTGATAGAGTAACATGTACACAGCAACCCTGTATGTTCAGCAAGATAAACATCACATAATAATAAATAATGCTCTCTGTACTTCTGCACCCCTACCCAAAAGAACAATATACCTGTGTATTCAGGCTCTACCAAGGATGTAGGTAGGCATACTCAGTACTGAGATTTGTCCAGTTGTCTTGAGCAGCCTGTGCTAATGTCAACACAAAAAAAAACACAAACTGTTCAGAAGTGAGTAAATTAATATTTACAGTATAGTAGTTCACAAACAGTTCATGTGCCAGAAGAATACATTGCAATAACTACTTTTGTATGGCAGTTAATTGTCTAATTAGAAAATAAAGTACATACTCCCATGTTTCTTGTGTTAGCATTTGGAGGGGTGAGTAATATTCTACACTGACAAGTGTGTACTAGAAGCAGCAACAGTCAGGTTTGTGTACAACATGCAAATCACTGGCTACAACCCTAGCTTCAGATATAAGAAGTATACCAACCTTCTGACTGACAACGGTGTCCACAGCAAACAAGCATGGGCCACACCTTGGAAAGCTGAAAGGGCTATGCCTACCTAACTTAGCATTTTATAGCAGTGGGCTGCTATGACAGTGAGTACTGCAATTACCACACAGCAGGCTGCATGCAATTAATAAATGGTGGGCACCAGTTGGTGCAGAGGCCATCACATGCACATGTGCAGATACCTAAAAAAGCACGCTGTACTTGCTGTCCACACATGCAATAATATCATTGCAGCAACAGAGAGAGAGCGAGAGCGAGAGATAGACAGAGACAGAGACACAGACAAAGAGACAGAAACAGACAGACACAGAAAAAGAAAGAGCAACATCAACAGACAGAGAACCCCCCCCCCCAAAAAGTTTTCCTTTAAAAACAGACGGAACAGAGAAATACAAAGGAAAGGTATGTAACACATATGTATTTGCCGGCATGTAGTAGTGTTTTTGAAGCATAATCTACATACTGTGAATCATCCATATGTGGCAGCAGTACGTATCTATATGTATCTGTACATGTGCATAGGGCAAGGGACATACTGCAACTGTTTGTGAAGGCTGTATGTATATATATATATATATATATATATATATATATATATATATATATGTATATATATATATATATGTTGTTGAAGGTTGTTATGTACATATTTCTAATGTAGGTTGTAGTGTGTGGCAAAGAAAACAGCATGCAGTGCTGGTATCTGACATGTGGTGGTTAACCGCTGTGGGTATGATTTGTCAGTGTTGCAGTGTTGCAGCCAGTGAGGCCTGCTAAAGCTACATGGGCTGAGGACACCTTCAATGCATTCTGCACAACACTGTGCAATATTATTACATAACTGTATATTTCACAACTGTTGTATAATTGATATTTCCACCATGAAAAGTGGACTGTATATGTGCCTATATGTACATCTATATGTACAACAATGGATGTTCATATGTATGTATGTATGTATGTCTGTATATATATATATATATATATATATATATATATATATATATATATAGAGAGAGAGAGAGAGACACGGAGTCATACTTACTGAGACAGGTGCCTGGTGACCAAGGCATGGACTGAAGCTCAATGTTGACACTGCAGTGCCATCCCTTCTTGCCAAAACACTGTACCCATTAACTACCACATAGGTGGTAGACTACCTAACACCGAAGGTGTGATAAGGGAACATGGGACACAGGTGGACAGTAGTCTCCCCTTTGATAATCACAATGCCACACTAGTCATGTACTCTGTCTACGTGGTACACGTCATCACAAAAGGTGTGTCAGCTAGGGAAATATAGGTCAGTGTTCCCCTCTACTCATCGCACTTAAAACCCATTATAGAGTACAATGCCCCATGTGGTTTATACCTCACATGACAACTACAGCAACTGGAAAGGCCACAGACATACCTCACAAAGAGTAATACCGGCCTCAACCAGATGCCCTATGCAGACCGACTCACAAAACCACAGCTAGACTGTGTTGCATATCGCCTACCCAGAGGTGACCTCTGCCTAACATACAGAGCTATGTCACACCCATAGCTGTTGGACATCCTTCACGTAAACATATTACAATCCTTCTGAGATACACGCTCTAGGGCCCTAAACCTTGTCAGCTCACTAAACAGCGCATGCTGGAGGGATAGATTCCTATCTCAGAGACATGCCATATTCTGGAACAAACCACCTATCAATAGCAAACAAAGCTCCTCATTAGCAGTTGTCATAAATACTCCTGATGATTGGTTGGGAGATAGGAAATACACCCCGGGAATCACCTCTGTGGCTCTGGTTGACAGGAGCAAGTGAAATTAAGTTACATGTGTGTCAAAGGTCAGGGTAGCGTATGGCTAGGCTGTTGTAGGCCCTAGGGCCAATAGCGTATTACCTACCTATGACACGATGCACACACACATGTACTTGGTGCAATAATTGCTATGTGAGGTTGACTGAGTGTGATGGTGAATGTGTTGGTGAATGTGTGCAAGGTCTGTAAAGGTGTGATAGCTTAGTGTGAAATTGTTTCTGTCATGGTAGTTTGTGTCCTAGCTGTGATCCCAGCAAAAGATGTGTATGCTATTGCTAGGCAGAAAAAGTAGTATGGCATATGGTGTCACGTAGTCCCTTGTTGTCAACTGTGGTGTCCCATTGTAAGCTAAAGCAATACATGTATGCTTAGTGAGTGGTACTGCTGGTGAATCCAACTCCCATATGAACTGTAGTACTACCTGAAGCTGTAGGCCTAAACAGTACAGTATGGTGTATGTTCACATTGCTTGGAAACACTGTTTTGTGTGTTCCCTGTAGTCCTCATAGATTACATACCTCAGGCATAAGGTTTTGTAAGTAGTGACACACAGTACTGTATGGTACACAGGTAAAGCTCATCTGGGTTGGCATACATTTGTGTGTTGTATGTATGTCTGATGTGTGTGTAATTATGCCTGTACCATGCCCTCAATCATATGTGTGTTACAGGGTATACGGGTGTATCTAGCAACATGTAAGTCTAGTACAGCAGTATGCCACCTATATTAACAACTGTGCACATATGTTAGGCAGGGGGTTGGCATCAACGACTAGGGTGGTATACTGGTAATACTGTAACTGTACTTACATTCATTGCAATGGATGACATCTTTCTTTATGCATTAGCTTGATATATACCTCCTGTGGCTAGGTGGTGCATTGTGTCACATATAGTGTGCCATGTACTGGTGTACAGTCTTACATACTGGCTTCTCTTTGCTGCAGTGCAGAACATGGTTTGATATATAGAGTGTGCCAGGCACTGTCAGCCAGTTGGGGCCTGAGCACTAATATGTGGTATTGAACGTGTTTATCCTCTGACAGCCAATCAGATGCTATATATGGCAGTTAATTGATATCTGTACTTTAGAATGTTAAGTGTGCCACATGACTTGCTCACACATATTGTTTAATTGTCTTCCAGGGGCATGGCCCACCAACGCAACCCGTGTTATACAGCTGCAGAGGAACAGGAAATACACAGCAGCCTGGTGCAGCACTGCACCCTGCTGTTCTCTAGAACCAGCCAGGGCCAACATGAGCGGACTGCACTGTGGCAAGATCTTGTTCGTTGGGTAAATGACATAGGCATGCATAACTGGGCATATGAGCAGGTACGCCATCACTGCAGTGATTTAATTAGACATGTCCGGCGGCATGTGTCTGATATCTGTAGACAACAGCTTGCCACAGGTGGTGGGGTAGCCATTCATCCCCCCCTCACCAGAGTGGAGGAGCTGCTCATAAGCGTGGTGGCTCCTGGCCAACAACAGGAACAGCAACATACATGTGTCATCATGGAGGCCGGAGCCACCCAGCATGTTGACATGGAGCGTGCAGGTAACATGCCCTAACTGTAGACTACTGTTACCTGTATTGGTAGATTATGCATATGTGAGATGTGTACTGTGTGTTTAGCAGTTGTGCTGCCTAGTGTTGTGCAATACTGATATTTGGAATATAATCTGTACGCCTGTGACTGTCGACTGTTGTACTACTGTAGTTTAGCAAACTCACAGTAGCAATGCCACAGTTATGGCCACTGACAAACTGTCTCATATTCTTGTAGGTCCCTCTGGTGTGACAGCAAGGCAGCCGGTCAATGCTGGTGAGTGTGTTATAAATTTAATATTGCTAATGAAATGTGCATGTCATAGGTTGGGTGTAGGCCATGTACACGTAACACACCTACGCATAATGCATGCTGTGAATGTTTGCTGTGAGACTATGCACATCTCAGTAATGTCAGCAGCTGCCTCAATCACATGCAATACACAGAGCATCACACCCAATTGTGACAACACCGTACTGGACATTGGATAGACATAGATGATACACATTTACACAACATACACAACTTTGTCATACGCAGTACACCTTAACATGCTACACATGGCGTATCCAGACACCCGCTGTAAGGTCACACTTCAGTATCCCACATGTCATCCACACAGCACACATAATATACCTGAGGGGTAGAGGCCTATCATGGGGCTGTGCGACACTCTTCAACACATAACACATTCATGTTAGGCAATGCTCCCTATTGGGCACCTTACAAACCCATGTAACAAGTGGCTGTGTAATTGTGAATGTAGCCACGGTACTGCAGTTCAAGTACAGCATGCTAGGTGGCGGTCTGGCACACATTAGTAGCCTTGAGTGACCACATGATGCATGATGATGATGGCTCATGGTATTACACCCCATCCAGTTACAGTGACCACAGTACTACACATAGCAGTCATTGCTATGCACCTCAATGTTGTGTGTGTGCAAACATATGCACCTATACACAATATGTATAGCAAGCACCATTTGTACAAAGTGTCACATATATATCTTGTAATGCTATTGAGTGTATAGATCACATGACACACATTGGGTATGTGTGATGTTTAATGTTGCAGTCATGTTGTAGCATGCCATGTCATGGCTGGCACTGGCATGTCCACAATATGTCCTACACTCACCATAACCACTGTACAATGGCCATGTTGAGCAATGGTATTCCATCACATATACATGCACCACTCATCCTATGTGTATATATAGTATGCATGTGCTAAACCTGTGTCCACAATTATCTGCTACAGACACAGACACTGTAATCAGAAATTGATATCTATGTGACACACACATACACATCCAGCCATGGTATGTATACCTGTGAGTGATGGTGCACAGGACATTGCAGACCTTTTAATACTTGCACAGCAATGTTGTGTCCATGTACACATTGCATTCCAGGGTGAGGCCAATCACTGAACAACAACACACATGCATCAAAGCCATGTATACTGTTATTAACAAGGGTTGTCTACACTCGCACTGCATGGTCTTGAGCAACAAATTTTCTGTATGCTGACACCTGTGATACAACTGTTTGCCTTGTGATACTGTAACCCACCTTCAACCACTACTGAGTATGTTTTGGATTGCTGGTGGTGTGTGTGGGTATCTGCTGTAGTGAGGAGTGTATTTGTGTGCATGTGTTCATGTGTGCATGTGTGCATGTGTTCATGTGTTCATGTGTGCATGTGTGCATGTGTGCATGTGTTTATGTGTGCATGTGTGCATGTGTACATGTGTGCATGTGTACATGGGTTCATGTGTGCATGTGTGCATGTGTTCATGTGTTCATGTGTGCATGTGTGCCGACATCATGTACAGGTCGTAAAGTGTGTTTCCTGTCTTCATCCCACAGGTGCTGTGATAGGGCTGCTTCACTGCAGCAGGGAAACTGATGTCACTGAGCCACATAGTGATAATGAAGATAGATGTGTTGAGGCACAGGCATGTTTGCCTGGGTCTATCGTTGGGCCACCAATCGACAGTACACAGCTGTCCACCCCATCCATGCATACAGTCATATTGCCAATACATCCATCACCAATGCCCATAGCTGAGAGACAGTATACAGTTGGCATTGTCCAGGACAGTGTGGTATCCATGGCACATGCATCCCAACACAGCAGCCATACCCAGATGTCTGGAAGGGTAGCACATAGGCAGATGTCCAGGGGTTCTCGTAGAAGCACTGCTGCTCATCATGCCACTGGCAGATGTGCCACAGGTCTGACAACGTCACGCATGTTCCAGGCTGTCATGGAGCCACATGCATGTATGGAACGGTACACCAGACAGGGACTAAGGGCACAGAGGGCACATAACACCGCCATCATTGACAGTATCCGTGACCTAGCAGGTCACTGATAGACATTGGGGAGAGACATTAGATATCCTCCACAATGTCATGTCCATGTGTCAGGACAGTGTGGGATGGTTGAGACGTCGACGTGGATGTATGCCAGCAACATCGGCAGCTGGCAGTCGCCGCGGATGTCCCTCAAGCCACAGCCACTCCCGTAGTGCCAGTACCAGTCCCATCAATGTTGGGGGTGGGCTGTCCATAGAACATCCTAGAATACCACGTGCATGTGGCTCTGGACAGTCCCAGCAGGGACCTGTGTCCAGTGTACATCCATCCACCTCTGGGGATAGTACCCAGTCTGGCTTAGTATCTGATAGTGTCAGTAGCACCCCTGCCAGGCACTGGTACTGTATCCGTGGCCAGAGACAGTGATCTGTAAAGCCTCACAGGTACAGCCTGTGGCTGTCCCACAAATACCCATATATGGCAGCCACATGGTGGAACTGTGTGCATGCAGACACACACACATACCCCAGATACCTAGGGCTAACACATACCCACCACATTACAACAACATTGGCCCATTCCAGTATTCTTGCCCCCCCCACACACACACACAGACACACACACATACATGTCAATTGGATGGCTCACTGTAGGCATTTGGCAAACAAACAACACACCCTGTGCATATGATGAAACATGTGCCGCCTCCTGTCATCTCTAACATTGATGCAGGAGCAAGCTACCATGGTGCTGATGCACAGGGTGTCTATATAGCAGTATAGCAATGTTAGCATGTTGTCAGCAGTAGGGTGTAATGATATACTTGAAGGTGTAGCTGAGCAGGCATGATGCATTAAAACTATGATTGTCATTGTAGTGTTGTTTACACCAGTGTTGGTTCCAATTGTGTATTGTCCGGCCACATGCCACTTGGCTGATGTGTGCAGTATTGGCAGCATGTGTTAGAGAGTGGACAGTATGTGTGGGATGTGTGTAGCACAGATTTGCAGGGGTACAGTTGTGAACATGGTGGAGGTGCACTGTCTGCATGTACGTGCATAGTGAACACATGGCCAGGGTGACATGTTCTGTATTACACAGTAACACTCCATAGTTTCTATTGGTGGCCAATATACATTGTACTACACACATTCCGGAGCCTGACTACACATGTGTGTATGACATGGTTTGACACTGTGCTGTGGGTGATACTATTACTATCTAATATGCATTGTACTACACACATTCCAGAGCCTGACTACACATGTGTGTATGACATGGTTTGACACTGTGCTGTGGGTGATACTGTTACTATCTGTCATTGTTTTGCATTCTGGTAATATACATCACTTCAACAGCCTGACCATAGCCAATCGTTAGATGATGTCTTGACAACTGACACACAGATGTAGGACACACAGCAACATTTGGATCCTTCAGGTACTATACAATGCCAGTAACCACTGGTATTCCCCTGCACCCATTACTGAGACCACTCCTGTTTGGCATATAGCTCTCTTAGGTACAAGCAATCACAGTAGGGATATGTCCATCCACGTCTGGTAATGCATACTGTGGCCTATATTGCATTCTCCAGATGACACACACATCCTCCACAGGGGTATCATACAGACAGATGCCTGTTGTCAAACCCATGCCAAACTAAGCATAGTCATCCATCTTTATGGAACATATTATCTCCACAGTACCACATAGGTAGTAGCCACCAACATGATGAACAGGTACCGATGTGTACATGCAACCAAGTTATGTCATCTCTTCTTTGTTAATCACATTTCCAAAGGTATTTTGGAATCCCTTGGTGGATCACATAAGCAATGAGGGGTCTGCATGCATATCCACATAGGTTGTTCTACACCTGTTATGAATAGTCATCATTGACAGACTTTGCTGTGTTTGAACAGGTCTGACATATACCTCGGCCATAGACCCTCACTCACACATTCCAATAGGAACCGTAATGACTTTGTATGACACAGATGACCTAGGCCAGGGATCACTGCAGTGGCTGGGCTTGTCGCAAGCATACAGATGTGACCTAAGGTCTGGGAAGCAGCAGCACAGTCTGGCAAGGATGACAGCTGTGTTCTAGGAGAAAGCAGGGTTCCCACACATGCATTCATTGAGGTAACATGTACGGATATGTATTTGCCACACAGCTAGCTCACATGTGCAATGCATACTGATATGTCATACAGTGGTAAAAGCAAAACCCACAACACATTAATCAACAGTGTCACACACATACTCACCAAGTGCAGGATTCAAACCCCTACCTAACTACTTCATGATACTAGAGGAGTACGCATTAACACGATGCACTATGCACATTACTGAGAGTTCTTTTTTTCCACAGGTATATTTGTAGGATGGTGACATCATCAGACTTGACAAAGGTTAGTTTACCGCTTTTGAGGTCTCTTACTACTCTCCTAAAATGTTGCTCCTTCCCAAGGAGACAACACACAAACACACACACACACTTGTCCAGTGCAGGATTCAAACCCCTATCTAACTACTTCATGATACTAGAGGAGTACACATTAACACAACACACTATGCACATTACTGGGAGTTTTCTTTTCCACAGGTATATTTGTAGGATGATAACATCATCAGACTTGACAAAGGTTAGTTTATCGCTTTTGAGGTCTCTTGCTACTCTCCTAAAATGTTGCTCCTTCCCAAGGAGACAACACACAAACACACACTTGTCCAGTGCAGGATTCAAACTAACTACTGCTCTTGAGGTCTCTTACTACTCTCCTAGAGTGTTGCTCCCTCCCAAGGAGGCAACACACACACACACACACACACACACACACACACACACACACACACACACACATACTTGTCCAGTGCAGGATTCTAACCCCTACCTAACTACTTCATGGTACTACAAGAGTATGCATTAACATGATGCGCTATACACATTACTGGGAGTTCTCTTTTCCACAGGTATATTTGTAGGATGGTGACATCATCAGACTATACGAAGTGGGTTACATTAGGTGACATTAGATGGGCTACATTGAAGGAATGTCTAAACACTTTAGGCATGTGATCATCAAAGGTGAGTTTACTATCTATCTGTGTCCCCAGGGCCATAATGACTTTCTCCGTACATGCTGGATTACCACCTATGTGGTAATTTGTGTGCACTTTGTTTTATCCAAAGGGGATGACTATGCATTCTTTGCCATTCAGCTTGAGGGCATTGTTTTGGCACCAGGTATCTGTCTCTGTAAGACACTTCTGGAGGATGTCTGTGTCAGCTGTACAGTCGATTATGGATCACAGTTACCATTCATCTGCAAACCTGTTCAGTCATACACCTGCCATGCTTCCCTGTACCTCTGAGCAGTATCTACTGAATAGGTGGGGTCCCAGGACCAAGACCTGTGTGATGCCATTTGTGACTGGCTTAGAGTCGGACATGGCACCCGCAACTATGAACATGTGTGTTTGATCTGTGAGCCACTTGGCCACCCATCCTGTGACATAGCTGTTAATGTTCAAGCTGGTACACTTGTCCATGATGACAGAGTGGGGAATGGTGTAGTAAGCCCTTAGTGAGGTCCAGGTGGGCTGTGTGGACTACTTTCACCTCCATCTATGTTCATGGTAACTGTTTTAAATAACTCAGCTAGGTTTGGGAGCCAGGCTCTGCCTTTAACAAGGCGAAGTTGTGTAGAGTCCAGTGTCTGGAGATCTCCAATGTCTCAGTGTATGGGTTCCATGACAATTGGCTCAATAGCTCTGTAGACCCGGCTGAGTAGACATATTGGGCAATGGTTTCCAGGTTCTGTTTTGGCACACCCTTTGTGGAGCTGGATGACTGTTAGTGTATGCCATTTTTTGGGTACATAGCCAGTGGTACGGCTGAGTCTGGTCAGTGAATGTAGGTGAGTGTGTAGTTCCTTATGAGCCTAGTGTAAGACGCAGCCTGGGACAACATACAGTCACAGTGATGCTATGTTCTTAACTTTGGTGAGGGCTGTCTTTACCTGCATGTCCATGATGTCTGGGTCTCTGCATCCTTCTGTGATGGACACAGGCCCTGTTGGGGGTGATGGGGGGGAGTTTACACTGAACTTGTCCCCCTGGATGTGGGCAATGAAAGTTGGTTTGGTGTATTTCATTCCTTTTTTCAGTAACTGACAGCATATTTGGAAGTTGACACCTACATGTCTGGTATAGCTACCGAAGGCTTTGCGGTTGTTATTCTTACATTCCTTGGCTATTTGTCTTTAGAAATCGTCCTTGGATTATTTTATGAGCGATCATTGTTTCTTCCTGATAATGATCAGTGATACCTTTCCTTTAGTGAAGTTGGATCTATCATGTGTTAGTTTCTTCCTTCTCTTGTCTAGCTTATTTATGGACAACAAACACCTGCTTGTTGTCCTATTTTTGGAGGAGTGCATCTTGGTTTTATTTGTGATGTCTCATTTCATGCATCCTTGTAGATGCTCATAGGATGCACTTGTAAATGTTTCTGCAGATTGTATACCATTATCCTATAGCAAGAGGTCTTCGGAACTTTCCACTTTGGTCTTGGGAAGTGTGCAGTTTACTTTTGCAAATGTCTTCACAGTGATTTCATTGACTGTGTGTCGGGGTGGGATGTGGATGTCCAGTGTGATTACTTCATGATCTGATATTCCCAGCAAGTGGTTTATCTCTGTTGTGGAACACTGGTACCCCATGTTGGTGATGATCATGTCCAGTATGTTGTCACCTGTAGTGGGCATGCTGACCAGCTGTTCCAGGGTGTTAGAGTTTCTTAACTGTAGGACACATTGGGCAAAGGACGTTGTATATGAGTAATTCACACACTCAATGTTTGGGTAGTTGTAATCTCCTGATATAATGGTGTTTGACAGGACCTTTTTATTTGCCATTGTTCTCCGGAATACTGAGTGAGGTTCCTGAGACAAGGTACATGATCTGCAGCAGGATACAATATGATGGGTAGCTTTGCCCAATGTTAGTTGCACTTGCATGGTCTCCAAGGCCTTATGCTGTGCCAGTAACCTGAAGGTGTGGATATCCATAAGGTAAATGGCTACACCCCTTCCTTTTGTATTTCACTCATGGTTTGGGGTCCAAAGGTCAGAGTGATTGTGAGTCTTTTACGTGGATCATATCCAGCAGCTCTATGTTTGACATAGCTTTGTATGTTAGGCAGTGAACACCTCTGAGTAGGCGATATGCAAGGGAGTACAGATGGAGCATTTTGCGATGGTCTGTGTATGGCATGTATTTCAGGCCACTAATGCTCTTTGTGAGGTATTGCTGCTGGCTTTCCAGTTGTTGTAGTTGTCTTGTGAGGTACATAGCAACAGTGTCGTTGTACTCTTATATAGTTCTAGTGAGTGGTGAGTAGAAGGGAACAATGTCCTCTTTTATTCTGCATGAGACACATTTTGTGATGAGGTGTGCCACATAAGAGGGTTTCCTGACTACTGTGGGAATGTGCTTATCACAGTTGTATCCACTGTCCACCTGTTCATAGGTTCATAGGGGAGTACTAGGCTAATGGCCCTGCTGCCTATATAAGCCTAGCCCAAGAAGATTCCTTGGCATCATGCCGCCTAAAGTAACATCTTTCAGATATATGAAGTAAACTCTCCTTTAATCAAATTTGTATATGAGAAGTGAAAATATGAAAACAGGGTTATGGCAGTTAAGCTTCTTTGAAGCCATTGGATAGTAAGTTTGACAGTCCAGCTCTGATCTCTTGTTAGCTCTGTGGCACGCCTGATAACTGCATAACACTATAGTAGAAATAACTAAATAGGTAGGGCTTCTAATCTCAATGCTGGCAAGTGTGTGTGTGTGTGTGTGTGTGTGTGTGTGTGTGTGTGTGTGTGTGTGTGTGTGTGTGAGTGTGTGTGTGTGTGTGTGTGTGTGTGTGTGTGTGTGTGTGTGTGTGTGTGTGTGTATGTGTATTTGGGTTGAGACTCATATCCTCTGTGGGTTATACCATTTAAACAGAGCACCTCACTGGTCATCTTCAAGAGAAACCTTGATGAGTGGATGGAAAATAGAAAATTCACCCCAGGGATCACTCCAGTGGCCCTAGTTAATAGAGGCACTGGGAACTAAGGTCGGATGGCACAATACCAGGGTAATCCTATGGGCTAGGCTTGTAAAGGCTCCAGGGCCATTAGCCTAGAACATACCTATGAACCTATGAATGGTTCATAGGTGATTATTAGGCTAACAACACCAGGGGTGTTTTTAAGCTTAGACATGCTCTCCAGATGCGCCTGGCAGATTTAGATAACCTAGGGTTGTTTTATGGGGTAAAGGCATTCTTGGGCATATGTGGTCAAGCATTTATAGGCCACCTCTATCTACTAGAGCCATATTTGCTGGGCCAGGGGTCACCATCAACTGTCTCAAGTTATGATTGAATTGGGTGAGGGAAGTACTCTGCTTGACATGGATGGAAAGCCTGTTGCAGAGAAGGGGGTAATCTCTGAGATACATACCTGTTCCTCCAGCATGTCCTATTTATGTTGCAGGTGAAGTTTATGTCCATAGGTTGAGTAATTCTGATGCTATTTGGTTTGCAGATGTGCAACAGATCCATCAGAATGGGATCAGAAGCTGCTTTGTTGGTCAGGCATAGATCGCCTCATAGCAGCCTGAAGCATACCGAGTACAAAGGTAGGACTTTGAGGTGGTCTGCATAGGATATGTTGTTTACTCCATCTATTCTTTTTTAATGAGCTTCTGTAGATGTAATTGCATATGACTGGTCAGGTATATACAGAAAGGGGGTGGTACTCAATGACTGGTCTGATGAGTTTCAAGTATAGCAGCAAAATCACATTCTTGGATCTGGATGCCATATCCTTGCATATAAGTTGCACAACATAGGATATTTTCTTACCATCATAGACACATGGTGGTCATAGGGCAGGTTATTGCCTACATGCATTTTCAAATCCCCAACCACTTAGTCTACTCTTAAGAGTATATTATCAGTGTGATAATTTTCCAGGGGTAATCATCTCCCCAAAGGATACTATTATGCATTTCTTGACGCTGAGTTTTAGACAGTGGCTCTTGCACCAGTTATTGGTCTGTGTCAGCCTTCTTGTAGGGTATTTGTGTCTTTGGTGGAGTTCTATGACTGCACCTAGTTTGCAATCATTTTCAAACTTAGCTAACTGGAAACCCTCGACATTGGTCTTGACTTTAGAGATATAGATGCCAAAAAGGAATGGTTCCAGCACCGAGGCTTGAGGGACCCTTCTAGGGACAGACAGCCTTCTTTGTGGTGGTAGACTCCTTATCCTAAATTTTTGGCCTGTGTGCCAGTTGGTTATCCAGCGTATCACACAGGAGTTTATACCTAATTTTGTGAGTTTGTCACCATTGACCAGGTGGGGTACTGAGCTGAATGCTTTGGCCAGGTTAAGGTAGGCAGTATGCACCATTTTCTTAGGATCATAAGATCATAGGAAGTTACTAGGCTGATAGCCCTAGGGCCCTTACAAGCCTAGCCAAGTTCTGCCCTTGTTTCCATGATCAGCAACTATTTCCCCCATCCAAGAGAGACACAGGTGGAACCCCTTGGGGTGAATTTATGGTTACCCATCCAACTGTCCAGATTGCACTTGATGAGGACCAAAGAGGTGCTCTGCTTGACATGAATTAGGAGTCTGTTCCACAGGTGCGGTAACCTCTGGGAGTCCAATCTGACCCTCCAGCAGGTTCTATTAATGTCACATACCAGGTTAAGATCTTTAGAGCAAGTAACATGTGAACCATTGGCCTTATGGATATGCATTTCCAATAAAGCAGAGTCACAGATCACCTTATAAGCAAGGCAGAGATCACCTCTGAGTAGTCTGTATGAAATGGAGTAAAGTGACAGTGATTTCAGCCGATCCACATAGGATAGATGCTGAAGACCTTGAATTCTCCTTGTGAGGACATTTTGTGGTCTCTCCAATTACTGCAGGTGCCTGGAAAGGTACATACCAAAAGGGGCAGTGCACTCAATTATTTGCCTGCCCTTGATAAAGTCAAACTGAGTTAGATCCAGTATCTGAAAGTTTCCTAAGTCATTGTTTATTATTTCCATGATAATTCTTACTATGGCTTTGCATATGAGACTAGTCATACTTATAGGTCTGTGGTTACCCAGGTTCATACATGGTCCATTGTGGTGTAGAGGGATGACAGTTAGAAGGCTATTTATAGGTTCATAGGTTCATAGGTTGATACTAGGCTGTCTGCCCTAGGGCATTTACAAGCCTAGCCAGAGTGTGTTTGGCTTTCACCACCCTTTTAGATTTGTAGACTGTGCCTATGAATAGTAGGTCACAGAATATAGTCCCTTTACTGTTAGTTTATTGTGCCTTTGTCTAGCAGGGACCCAGAAGTGATACCGGGGGTGTACTTATGATCTCCCATCCACTCGTCAAGATTTCTCTTGAAGAGGGTCAGTGAGGAGCTCTGCCTAACCTGGACTGAGATTTTGTTCCAGAGTGATGGGAGTCCCTGGGATATGAATCTGTCCCTCCAGCATGTCCTATTTATTTCTGTGCTCAAGTTTAAGCCTCTAGAATGTGTAGCTCTAAGGGATTTGGATTTCTTGAGATGGAGCATGTCCATTAATTCTGGGTTGGACATGGCTTTATATGTCAGGCACAGATCGCCTCTGAGTAGGCGGTAAGCAACTGAGTAGAGCTGGAGTTTCTTTAGCCTAATTGCATAGGACATCTGTTTGAGTCCCTTTATCCTCTTGGTAATGTACTTTTGGGGTCTTTCCAGTTGCTGCAGGTGTCGGGTAAGGTACATCCTAAATGGGGCATTGTATTCAATAATGGGCCTGATGAGTGATGAATAGAGTGGCACAAAGACCTCTCTTGATCTAGATGTGAAACCTTTCGTGATGAGGTGGGCTATATAGAAGGTCTTTCTAACCACTTTGGCAACGTGATTGTCAAAGGAGAGATTACTATCTACTTGGTCCCCAAATCCCTAATTACTTCCTCCATACTTAGTGTGTTACCTCCTATGTGGTAGTCTGTGGGCACTTTGTTTTTCCCAAAGGGGATGACTATGCATTTCTTTGCATTTAGCTTTAGGCCATGACTTTGGCACCAGTTATCTGGCTCTGTGAGACCCTTTTGGAGTATGCTTGTGTCAGCCGGAGTCTATTATGGCACCTAGTTTGCAGTCATCTGCGAACTTTGTCAGCCATAGTCCTCCCATGTTTGCCTGTACCTCAGAGAAGTAAATACCAAACAAGAGAGGTCCTAGGAATGAGCCTTGTGGAACTCCACTTGTAACTGGTTTAGAGTCTGACAATGCACCTGCAATTCTGACCATGTGGGTTCTATCCCTGAGCCAGTTTGCAACCCATCTTGTGACATAGGGGTTGACATTTAAGCTAGTGAGCTTATTTATGATACCTGAGTGGAGTATTGTGTCAAAGGCTTTTGCGAGGTCCAGGTAGGCTGTGTGGACCACTTTCCCTTCGTCTATGGCCCTGGTAACTGTTTCAAAGAAGTTGACCAGGTTCAAGAGACAAGACCTGCCTTTAACAAAGCTGAACAGGGTATGATCCAGTGTCTGAAGGTTTCCGATATCATTGTTTATGAGTTCCATGATGATATGCTCCATAGCTTTGAAGACCAGGCTAGTCAGGCTTATGGGGAGATAGTTTCCGGGGTCTGTTGTGGCACCTCCCTTGTGGAGCAGGACCACCGTTGCTGTATGCCATTCCTTGGGTACATATCCTGTGGTAAGGCTGAGGTTGAACAGGGACTTAAGGTGAGGGTTAAGTTCATCTTGTAGCTCATGTAAGATGCATCCCGGGACACCGTCTGGTCCCATTGATGCTTTGTTTTTTGCTTTGGAGAGGGCAGCTCTCACCTGATCATCTGTGATGTCTGGGAGGTAACACTCTGTTGGGATGGAGATTTGCTCTTTTGGGGGGGGGGGTGGGGGGAGAAATTTGCACTGAATCTGTCTGCCAGGATGTTGGCAATGTCTGTTGGTTCAGTGTATTTTTTGTCGTTTTGCACTAACTTGGAGCATATTGGGAGTTGCTGCCCAGGTTCCTGACATAACTAAAGAATGCCTTGTGGTTGTCCTTAGTATCTTGTGCAATTTTTCTTTCGAAGCTGGCCTTAGATGATTTTATGAGGGATCGTAGCTTCTTGCTAGTACTGATCAGAGATGCCTTCCCTTTTTGGGATCTTGCTCTATCATGTGTAGCTTCCGCCTTTTGTTGTACAGCTTATTTATGGCCGGGGTCCACCAGACAGGTCTCCTGCCTTTGGAGGAGTGAGTCTTGATTTTATTTGGGATAGCACGATCCATGCATTCCTGTAGGTGTCCATAGAATGCGTTTGCAAAGGATTCTGCGGTTTGAGCCGTGTTTTCCACTGGCCCAGGGGCTTTGAAGGTTACCACCTCAGTTTTGTGAAGTGTAAAGTTTGCTTTTGAGAAGTTTTTTACAGTGGTTACCTTGGCTGGGGGTGGGGATGGGATATGGATGTCCAGTGAGATTAATTTGTGGTCTGACCTTACCAGTGAGGGGTATACCTCTGGTGTGGAACATATAGTCCCTATGTTTGTGATGACCAGATCCAATATGTTTTCCCCTCTTGTGGGGGTGTTGACCAGTTGTTCCATAGTATTTGAGTTTATAAATTCTAGGAATCATTGGGCAAGGGTGTGTGGGCTTGAGTAGTTTACCCAGTCAATGTTTGGGTAGTTGAAGTCACCCAATATGATGGTGTTTGGAGAGACTTTCATGTTCTCCAGTGTTTTCAGGAAGGCCGAGTGGGGTTCCTGTGTTTGGGTGGGTGGTCTTTAGCAGGCTATAAACTGAAAAGCAGTTTTGCCCACTGTTAGTTGCACATGAATAGTTTCCGTTGTTTTGTGCAGTGCTACTAACCTGGAGGTGTGGGTATTTTTGATGTATATGGATACTCCCCCTCCATTTGTGGTTCGGTCCGAGTTTTGTGGCCGAAAAGCATGGTATGAAGTATAACCTGTTAGTGCTGGGGTGATTTTGGGAGCCTTGAACCAGGTTTCCATTACTGCACAGATATCAATGTTCTCCATACTGAGGAGAGTCTCAAACGCGTGCATTTTGAGGTTTAGACTTCTGGCACTGAGCAGCATTACCCTTAGTTTCTTTTTCCCTGTATTGTCTATGGAGGTGGGTTTGTCTTTTGAGCCTTGCCTAAAAAGGCACTCTGGGGGTGGCAAGAGCCTTATCCAGTATTTGAAAGCCCAGGGGTGACAGGTGCAAGCCATCCCTAGTGAAGCAGCGTGGCTTGTCGAGCATGTCATCCCAGGCTGACAGACACTGGATCCCCCTTGAATGACACCAATATTTTAACCAATTGTTAAAACTTGACATTTTTTCTTTATACTGTGGTATCATTCTTGGTGAGGGTAAGATGCTACTCAAGGTCAGGGTCATACCAGCCTGGGCTACATGATCAGAGAGCTCCTCTATGTCTCTTTTCATGTAGTCCAGGGAGGTACATCTCAGGTCATTCACACCAGCATGGACAATGACGGAGTCATATTTGTACTTGCTTTGGAGTGACCTGAGTGCGTGTGTTATGTGGCAGATCCTGGCACCCGACAGACAGTTTACAGTGACCTTCTCCTTGTTCAGCCTGGTGAGTGGGACGTCAGTGTGTCTGACTATAGAGTCACCTATTACAAGTGTATTTGGTGTGTTGTTTAGCCTTAAGGGCTGGGACTGTGTGACACACTGACTTTGTGGACTATGTGATACGTGGGTATTGTTGTGGGGGGGGGCAGTTGTTTGGTGGTCTGCTTTGGAGGCCTCTGTTGCTTAGGCAGGTTTTTATTTAGAGCCTCCGAGTATGTTTTTGTGTGTTTATGTGTTTGGTTTGTTTTTTATATAGGTCTATGTGAGACTGGATTTGTGATGTGGGCATTTACCTTCTTCTCCTGATTGACTGTGCTAGTCATGGGTTGAGAGAGCTCAGCCTCCAGTTTGGCAATATGGTTGCATCTCTCACATATATTTGAGCTTGTTGGGAGGAGAAGAGGGTTGTCTGTGTACATAAGGCAGTTGTAACACTGCCTTAAGATTCCCATATTTACCAACTGGACTGGAGAGTACACATGAAACTGACCTTCGGACATGTCAGGATATTTGTGACCCAGGGTCTCTTGTCACACTTACAGTGTGAGGTATACTACCACCTATGTTGTAGTTCTTGGCTACAGAGATTTTAACAAAGGTGATGATAATGCACCTTTTGGCATTGAGCTACAGCCCATGGCTTGGACAACAGCCATCTGTCTCAGTGAGGCCCTTTTGTAGGATGTCCACATCTTTAGTGTTTACAATGATGGCTCCTAGTTTGCAGTCCTCTGGAAACTTCAATAGCCACAGAACTTCCATGTTAATGTTTACTTCAGGGAAGTAGATACTACACAGCCTGGGAAGTTATCTAGTCTCATGGCTGCTGTGATACTGGCTTCGGAGAGTGTTTTTTACCTGTGCAGCCATGATGACAGCAACTTTGCAGTCTTCCATTATAGACAGGTGCTCTTTCATGGGTGAGAGGGGGGGGGGTAAAGTTAACACTGATCCTATCTGCCAGGATGATGCCAATATCAGTTTTCTCTGTACATTTAGTGCCATTGACCTGTAACTCAGAACAGATCTGAGTGTAACCATGACATGGACCTGTCTGTTGGGCAGAGATCTCCTGCGTAGACAGTATGCAACAGAGTACAGCTTGGGTTACATTTATTCTTGTTGCATGGGGCAACTATTTAAGGCCAGTAATCCTCTTGTTAAGGTACTTCATTGGTCTTTCTAGCTGCTGAACGTGCCTAGTCAGATTCATCGCAAGTGTGTTGTGGTACTCTCTGACAGGTCTGATGACTGCTGAGTAGTGACAACCTCCTTTGACCTACATGTACAGACCTTGGCAGTTTGTGTGAACACATAGCAGGATTTTCAGATCACTTTGTGAATGTGTTTCTGGAAGTAGAGATGACTATACACATTTGTCCATAGATCCCTTATTATCACATCCGTATTTAGCCTAAGTGTGTGAGCATGCCCAGTATGACCTTTCAGTATCTTCCTGCCTGACATTTACTTCTTTTCTTTAAGTGTGTGAGCATGCCCAGTATGACCTTTCAGTGTGATGCTGAATGAAATCCACTAGATTTGTTGGAGTGTGTGAACACGCACAGTAAACACATTTATACTATATGTGTATGGTAAATCAAGGTGTATTTTTACAGCAGGGCTCACCTTTGTGTCATAGATCAACAGGGATCATGCTGTGCCTGCAGGGCTTCCATGAGACACTTTGCATAGACCTATCAACATTTCTGCATACAGGGGGGACAGCTATTCTTTATACATTTCTACCCGTGGGCACACCGGATTGTTACTGTGGGTGTACATAGGATGTGGGTTTCACCTGACACTTATACACATTTGCTGTGCCTGCACTGCTATGTACAGGACACCATTACAGTCTGTATTGTTGCCTATCGTACTGGCTTGAGGCATACTACTGTACTACAGATCTTAGCATCCATTGTCACATATATTAGCTTACGACTTCATAGCCTACACAACCCACATCACAACGTCTGGCCTGATGTTCTCTGTCTGCATAGGCGTGTGGGTGAGGTTACCCATTTGCCTCATTAGGGTCATGATACAGCATTGCTTTGTGTTTGCATTAGTGTACAATTGTCCTGCTGTGTCTTTGCCATTGTAATGCTATCGTGGCTTAGTGGGTCAGTACTGTGACTATAGTGCACAGTATCCTAGGTTCAAGCCCTGTCACTGCTTTTTATTTTCATGCTGGCCAGACCAGACTGCTTAAGGAACAGTAAAGCAGATATGAGCATGTTTAACTGACTTTGCTCAACTTTGCCCGACCTTGGCCAACATTGCACGAGCAATTTTGTTTACATATTTCAGACCACTTTGTGAATGTGTTTCTGGAAGTAGAGATGACTATACACATTTGTCCATAGATCTCTTATTACCACATCCGTATTTAGCCAAGTGTGTGAGCATGCCCAGTATGACCTTTCAGTATCTTCCTGCCTGACATTTACTTCGTTTCTTTAAGTGTGTGTTAAGTTACCTGTAACACATTGCATTTATGTTACCTGGCACTTGCCCACTAAAGCAATTATATAAGTCAGCACTAAAAAATTAAAAGCACTACACCCTCACAAACTCCCCTTGAGTACCTTGTTCCCCATTAGCCCTTTTTTTTCAATTATAAAGGAATTCCCAATACTATTCTAGCATGTCCTAAGGTCAGTTGTCAATCTCCTCTCTGGTCCAGCTGGTGAATCTGGGAATCTTGGGGCAATGTTACAACTGCCTCATGTACACAGACAACCCTCTCCTCCTCCCAACAAATTCCAACACATGTGAGAGATGCAACCATATAGCCATACTGGAGGCTAAGCTCTCTCAACTCAGTACTGGCGTAACCAGTCAGGAGGAGAAGGAAACCACACTCACTACAATTCCAGTCTCACATAGACCTACCACGACAGCAAACCAAACACATAAACACACAAAAACATACTCGGAGGCTCTAAATAAAAATCTGCCTAAGCAGCAGAGACCTCCAAAGAAGACACCCAAGCAACCGCTACCCCAAAACAAAACACGTACAACACATAGCTCACAAAGCCAGTGTGCCGAACAGTCACAGCCCTTAAGGCTAAACAACACACCTGATACACTTGTAATAGGTGACTCTATCGTCAGGCACACTGACATCCCGCTCACCAGGATGAACAAGGAGAAGGTCACGGTGAGCTGCCTGTCAGGCACTAGGATCCGCCACATAACACAAGCACTCAGGTCACTCCAAGGCAAGTACAAATATGACTCAGTCATTGTCCATGCTGGTGTGAATGATCTGAGATGTACCTCCCTGGACTACATGAAAAGAGACATAGAGGAGCTCTCTGAGCATGTAGCCCAGGCCGGTATGACCCTGACCTTGTGTAGCATCTTACCCTCACCAAGAATGATGCCACAATATGAAGACAAGATGATCAATTTCAACAATTGGCTTAAGTATTGGTGTCATTCAAAGGGGATCCAATGCCTGTCAGCCTGGGATGACATGCTCGACAAGCTACGATGCTTCGCTAGGGACGGCTTGCACCTGTCACCCCTGGGCTTTCGGATATTGGCAAAGGCTCTTGCTACCCCCATAGTGCCTTTTTAGGCAAGGCTCAAAAGACAAACCCACCTCCATAGGTATCACAAGGGATAAGAAACTAAGAGTAATGCTACTCAATGTCAGAAGTCTAAACCTCAAGATGCATGCACTTGAAACTCTCCTTAGCATGGAGAACATCGATATCTGTGCAGTAACAGAAACCTGGTTCAAGGCTCCCGAGAACACCCCAGCACTACCAGGTTATACCTCATACCATGCTTTTCGGCCCCAAAACTTGGACCGAACCACAAAAGGAGGGGGAGTATCAATATTCGTCAAAGATATTCACACCTCCAGGTTGGTGGCACAGCACGAAGCATCACAGACTATCCATGTACAACTAACAGTGGGTAAAACTGCCTTCCAGTTTATAGCCTGCTACAGACCACCCTCCCAAACCCAGGAACCCCACTCGGCCTTCCTGAGAACACTGGAAAATATGAAGGTCTCTCCAAACACCATTATATTGGGCGACTTCAACTACCCAAACTTAGACTGGGAGCATTACTCTAGCTCCAACACCCTAGCCCAAAGGTTCCTAGAATTTATAAACTCAAATGCTATGGAACAACTTGTTACCACTCCCACAAGAGGGGAAAACATACTGGACCTGATCATCACCAACATGGGGACTCTATGCTCCAGACCAGAAGTGTATCCCTCATTAGTAAGATCAGACCATAAACTAATCTCACTGGATATTCACATCCCGACTCCACCCCCTGCCCTGAAAACCACAGTGAAAAACTTCTCAAATGCAAATTTCACACTCCTCAAAACCGAGGTGGAATCCTTCAAAGCCCCCGGGCCTGTGGAAAATACGGCCCAGACTGCAGAATCCTTTATAAACGCATTCTATGAACACCTTCAGGAATGCATGGATCATGCAATCCCAAATAAAACCAAGTCCCAATCCTCCAAAGGCAGACATCCTGTCTGGTGGACCCCAGCCATAAACAAACTATACAATAGAAGGAGGAAGCTACTACATGATAGAGCAAAATCCCAAAAAGGGAAGGCATCTCTGATCAGTATTAGAAAAAAACTACGGGCACTCATAAAATCGTCTAAGGCCAGCTTCGAGAGGAGAATTGCACAGGACACTAAGGATAATCACAAGGCTTTCTTTAGTTATGTTAGGAACCTGGGTGGGAATTCCCAGATATGCTCAGAATTAGTCCAAAATGACAAAAAATACACTGAATCCACAGACATTGCCAACATCCTAGCTGACAGGTTCAGTGCAAACGTCTCCCTCCCTCCCCACCAAAAAGGCAAATATCTATCCCAGCAGAGTGCTGCCCCCCTGACATCTCAGATGCTCAGGTAAGAGCTGCCCTGTTTAAAGCAAAAAACACAGCATCAATGGGACCAGATGGTGTCCCGGGCCTACGTCCTACATGAACTCCAAGAAGAGCTAAACCCAAACATAAAACTACTGTTCAATCTCAGCCTTACTACAGGATATGTACCCAAAGAGTGGCGTACAGCAACAGTGGTCTCTCTCCACAAAGGTGGTGCCTCAATGGATCCTGGAACTATCGCCCCATAAGCCTGACTAGCTTGGTCTGCAAAGCTATGGAAAGGATCTTCATGGACCTCATAAACAAAGATATTGGGGACCTACAGACACTGGATCCTACCCAGTTTGGCTTTGTTAAGGGCAGATCTTGCCTATTAAACCTGGTTGATTTCTTTGAAACAGTCACTAAGGCCATTGACGAGGGGAAGGTGGTCCACACAGCCTACCTGGACCTCGCAAAAGCCTTCGATACAATACCCAACTCGGGCATTATAGATAAGCTCACCAGCTTAAATATAAACCCCTATGTCACTAGATGGGTTGTAAACTGGCTCAAAGACAGAACCCACATGGTTAGAATTGCTGGAGCCATGTCAAACTCCAAATCAGTTACAAGTGGCGTCCCACAAGGCTCAGTCCTGGGACCTCTCTTGTTTGGTATATATTTCTCGGAGGTACAGGCCAACACAGAAGGACTGTGGCTGACCAAGTTTGCAGATGACTGCAAACTGGGCGCCATAATCGACACTCCAGCCAACACAAGCATTCTCCAAAAGGGCCTCATAGAAACAGACAACTGGTGCCAGAGCCATGGCCTCAAGCTAAATGCCAAAAAGTGTATAGTCATCCCCTTTGGCAAAAACAAAGTGCCCACAAATTACCACATAGGTGGTAATCCGTTAAGTACAGAAGAAGTAATTAGGGACCTGGGGACCCAAGTTGATAGCAATCTCTCATTTGACAACCACGTGGCCAAAGTGGTTAGAAAAACATTTTATATAGCCCACCTAATCAAGAAGGGATTCACATCTAGATCAGGGGAGGTCATCATGCCTCTTTACTCATCCCTCATCAGGCCCATAATTGAGTACAATGCCCCTTTTGGGATGTACCTTACCAGACACCTGCAGCAACTGGAAAGACCCCAAAAGTACCTCACCAAGAGGATCAAAGGGCTCAAACAGATGCCATATGCTGCCCGGTTAAAGAAACTCCAGCTCTACTCAGTGGCATACCGCCTGCTCAGAGGCGATCTGTGCCTGACGTATAAAGCCATGTTCAACCCGGAATTAATGGACATGCTGCATCTCAGAAAATCCAAATCCCATCGAGCTACGCGCTCGAGAGACTTGAACCTCAGCACTGAAATAAATAGGACATGCTGGAGGGACAGATTCATAACCCAGAGGCTCCCTTCACTCTGGAATAAAATCCCAGTCCAGGTTAGGCAGAGTCCCTCATTAACTCTCTTCAAGAGGAATCTTGATGAGTGAATGGGAGATCATAGGTTTACCCCTGGTATCACTTCTGTGTCACTGTTAGACAGAGGCACAGTATACTAACCTCAAAAAAGGGCATAGCAAAATTATTTTAAAATGGGTGGCGAAAGCCAAACACACTCTGGCTAGGCTTATAAATGCCCTAGGGCAGATAGCCTAGTGTGAACCTATGAACCTATATACTAGATATTGGTAAAAGCTGCTTAGCGCTGCTTTATATTGCTTAAAACATGGCAATCATGCCTCAGGTGGTGCTGCAGGGCTGCCTATGTCGGATGCACATACTACACTCCCTATACATGTTTGGAAACAGGTAATGTCAAGTTAGGCATCCTTTTTATTTTATGTGCGAGTCAGAGAGAGGTATAATTTCCAGGGTTCCTACTGAGCCAGTGTATGTGCTATGCGTTGCCTCTTTGCCAAGGACAAGGCATACTGGGCACACCTCCTTCTGCCTACTGGGGCAGGCTCAGGTTGTTCCTCCTCTGAGTCACGCTGTGCCTGTGCAGGCCTTGGCAATGGTGGGGGGCTGTTTGGCACTGCCCCATGCTGTTCCTGCTGCAGCTGTTTTCGCAGGATCATATTGTGTAGCATGGCACATACCATGACAATTTGGGTACATGTAGTTGGTGAGTACTGCAAGGCTCCACCAGATGTGTCCAGGCACCGGAACCATGACTTGAGCATCCCAAACACATGCTCGATTACATTTTGTGTTTGTGCGTGTGCCTCATTATGGAGTTCTTGTTCAGGTGTGTGTGCATTTCTGATGGGTGTCATCAGCCACGGCTCCAGTGCATATCCAGCATCCCCCACTAGGCAGTGCATATCCAGCATCCCCCACTAGGTGACCATCAGGGATGTCCCCATTTGTAAATGTCTGGTACAGCTGCAACAGATGCCAGATATGGGAATCGTGGTAGCTTCCAGGACAGCCAGCACACACATTCAGTATTATGCCCTGGGCATCGCACATGACCTGGCAGTTGATGGAGTGGAAGCCCTTGTGGTTCCAGTGCATATCCAGCATCCCCCACTAGGCAGTGCATATCCAGCATCCCCCATTAGGTGACCATCAGGGATGTCCCCATTTGTAAATGTCTGGTACAGCTGCAACAGATGCCAGATATGGGAATCGTGGTAGCTTCCAGGACAGCCAGCACACACATTCAGTATTATGCCCTGGGCATCACACACGACCTGGCAGTTGATGGAGTGGAAGCCCTTGTGGTTGATGTAGGCCCTATCCCGCTCACCAGCTAGTGCTTTGATGTGTATATGCATGCAGTCAATTGCACCCACTACCTCAGGGTATTCTGCTATTTGCTGGAAGAGACGCATATTGCTGGCCAATACCTCAATATACATGATCACCGACATGTGCTGACATGGCATGCAGGAACTGGTGCAGTACCCTTGATGCTGATGCCTGTGAAATCCCCATCATATCACCAGTTGGTCTCTGGAAGGTACCTGTTGCTAGTATACTTAGGGCAACACATACCTTGGTTTCCACTGGGATGGGTTCCCCTCTGTTGGTTCTGTGTGTGAGGCGTGGCCTGCACAGCTCAACAATTTGCTGCAGGAGCTCTCTGTCCACTGTATAGCGCTCCACTATCTCCAGCTCATGTAGCCCCTGGTAGGTTACCCTGGGTCTGTACACTCTTCTCTGTCTCCTCACTGTGGGTTGCTCAGCAGCATTCGCAATGGCACCACCCTCAGCATCTTGCACATGTTGCCTTATAACAGCAATGGCAGCCCCTAACATTTTTATGTCTCAGTTTACGCTTTTTAAGTTTTCTCTTCTCTTTGTTGACTGCAGTGTTGCAGTGTTTCTGAGAAAAACATGAGGGAATGTTGTTTGCAGAGTTTTAGGTGCTGGGCTGGGCTGGGCTACTGTACTGCCTGTGTAATTGGCTGATTCCGATTGATTTCACCTGGCAGCTCTGCTAGTTCTCCTTGGTTAACTTCCTACTACTTCTTTTCCTTCCATTTCCCTTTCTGTTTCCACAGGGGGCAGCGCCGTGCAAACAAGCGCAAACATGCGCAGACAAGCACACACGTGCACACACAGGCTTGCACAAGCTTACACAGGCTTAGGCGGGTGCACATTTGTGTATACATGCTTAGACGGCCTAACACAATCTTACATGGGCGCACACTCACACACACAGGCATAGATGGGTTTACACGGGTGCACACGCGCACACAGTGTAAGCAGCTTTGCAAGATTCTTCAGTGATAGCCACGGTGTACACATTCATTTTCTGGATTTCAGTTTAGACAACTGTAGACACACCTCTTTTAGTCCTGAGTAACTCACAGCAAACACATGCCACTCTGCTCCAATCAGCTTACTGTCTTTTTGATACATACCCCCTCATGATGTCACCCATCTTCTACTCTGTTACTCCCCTTATCCTACTCTTACACTCTAGGGACATGGTTCACATAGCAGGAAAAATTGGGATTCACTATCCTTATCCTCATTTGCATAGGATTGCCTACTAATGCTTGGTTACATCTCTCAGACTGAGCTTCCCCCCTAGCAACCTCTACTCAGTAGCCATATTGTCTTCAGCCTGCCATTCACTTGCATGGCAGATGAATATTTTGAATAAAATCCCTATCTGTGGCTTTTATTTTTTGTTTTTCTGGTTTTTAGAGTGCAGCACATTTGCGTGGCCCTGCGCTACGCTGAAACATCGGAGATCAAGGGAAACAAAAAATTTTTTTTATTTTGCAATGGAAAAAAATGCCAATGGCCATATATTTGGCCATTGGCATGCTTCCTCAACTGGATGCATCCTTTATTTGGAGCTGTCATGGCTCCGTTTTGCTATTTGCATAATGGTACAAGTTGCCAACCGAGTACATTTCTGCAAATAACACTACTCTTGCTCGGACAGGTTGGTGTTTCCTGGATCGCAAATTTACCTCATTTGCATAGCTTTCAGCAGCAAATGAGGTAATTTGCATAAACTAACCCTGTCCGTGCAAGAGTCATTTTAGGAGCTCTCTTCCATGCCCCTGCCAGCTGTTCCTGGATCGCTCGGCAGATATGTTGGCTGCATGGAGTCTTACTCTAGTCTTAGACTCCGTGCAAGCCTTCGTGAATCCGGCCCTTGGTCTCAGTGAAAATCCAACATGGTATGGCCTATAAGCAGATGTGGAAGATTTGAAATGAGAGGTGCAGGCCATCCTTGTGAAGTACGTTGGTAGTTGAATATGGCATTCCGTGCTGATACATACTGGATACTCCTGGAATGACACCAGTTGTTTAACCACTTGTTAAAACCAATTACCTTTTCTTTGTGCCTAGGTATCATTCTTGGAGAAGGATGGATTCCACTCAGGGCCACTGCCTTGTTTGCTTTAATCACATGCATGGAGAATTCTGGCATATCTGTCTGCATGTTCCTCAGGGTTTTAAATTCCAGGTCATTCACTTTCACATGGAAAACCACCATATCATATTCATATTTGTCAGGTGAAATGGTGATTAGAGCCCTTGTGACATCAGAAATCTTGGAACCCAAAAGACAACTCACAGTAACCTTATTTTTGTTCAGCCTTCTAAGTGGAGAATCTGTGTGCCTAACTATAGCGTGACCTGTCACTAACACACTTTTGTTAATTTGGCAGTTTGGGGCAATAGATTTGAAGCAATTTGGCCCTTGTTGATTCATGACTGTAAATGTTCACAAAGGAGATGCAGTGCTGGATTTTCACTGAGACCTAGCCTTCCTAGTTCTAGGAAGCTTTGCTAAAGATTTTATTAAAGCTTCAGTGTAAGACATTTTAAGGTGATTTTTTGGATTGTTGTGGAAGTGGGTGCAGAGTACAAACATAGCTTTTATTTATTTATTTATTTATTGTGAGTAGCAAGCATATAGATTTATTAAATATTTGCACTGCTTATGGCCGGAAGTGTTAGTGTCGAGTATGAGTTTATCTGTGAGTATTAGGCTGTTTCCATACTGCCTGAGGATACCAAGGCTAACAGACTGGCAACAAAAGGGAAACAAATTGGCTGCCTTTCCATTTTTGTTTAGTGATTTGCAGAATTCGTTTGAAGTGTACAGACTAAACTATACATCACTAAATGATTCGATTTGCTGAGGAGATGTTAATATATGACTGGATTAGTTCATTTAAGTAGGGATGTGTGTAAATGAGTTAATTTTTGGAGGGATGCAAAGGCAACATATTGTAAACTGTATGCATCCAAATGAGGTAATGTGCAAAGTAATACACAGAATACACTGTTAATAAGACAAAGAGGAAAGGAAGAACAGATTTATGGAGAGGGTGTGGCTAGTGCCACTCTGCACCAATTTATGCATGCTTACTGGTTTAGATGACAACTACAAATGTATGAGCAGCTCAAAACTGCTGGGAGGGTTAGGCTACAATCCTAGACCACGCTGTGGCTCATAATGCATCTTTGGGCAGCTGTGGGCTATTGTAGGTTCAACTGATAAAAGTTGACTATACAAAGTCAAGGAGCAGGAAATATGAGCACAGATGTAAATCAAGTCACCTGTGTCTGTAGTGCACATCATATCCCTGCTGCATGGACAACGTATATCAACTCAGAAAACAAATGGAAAAGCTCCAAAAGACACACTAGCCAATAGTAATTGCATTCTTAAAGTTTGAGAAGCAGTTAAAGGTTGAAAAGCAATCGAAGAACTAGAAATGGCCTACTTCCCTCTCCTTTCCTCTCACTACAGTACAACCAGCAAACAATTTCTTAGCAAGATTACTTAAAAGCATGGAAAATATGTGCAGCTAGTGCAGTAGTATACACAGTAAAAATAGTAAAAATCAGATATCCCAGATCATTTGGGGTTTGGTAGTAGAGTCAAATTTGCTAGAGTAGATCAAAAGTAGGAGCTGTTAGCTTGGGATGTAACAGGTCATAGCAAATGAAACAGCTGAAATAGTTTAAAAGAACTCACTGTTGCATAGCAACACTACTCTTAAAGGTTTAAAGCAATCAAAAGCCAAGAAATAACCTGCAGCTTTCTTCATCAAAACACAAAAAAATGTCTTGCAAGATTACTTAACTGCACAAAAACTGTATATATAATCAGTATACTCAGTAAAATAGTAGAATAACTTGCCCAAGATTTTGGCGTTTGATAAAGCCATGGAAAGAATTATCATGGAGATGATCAAAAGAGATATAGTAAACCTCCAGGCACTGGACCCAACCCAGTTTGGTTTTGTCAAGGGCATATCATGCCTACTCAACATGGTGGACTTCTTTGAGAAGGTCCCCAAAGCAATGGATGAGGGCAAAATTGTTCACACTGCCTACCTTGACCTGGCCAAGGCATTTGACACAATATCCCACTCAGGCATTGTTGACAAACTCAAGGGTTTAGGTACAAACCCATATGTCACCCGGTGGATAGCCAACTAGCTCACAGACAAGACCCAGGAAGTTAGAATTGTGGAGTCCACCTTTACAAAGTTGCCAGTCACAAGTGGAGTTCCTCAGGGATGAGTCCTCGGACTGCTCCTTTTTGGCATTTACTTTTCAGAATTCAAGGCCAATGTCAGTGGTCTATGGCTGACTGAATTTGCAGGTGATTGCCAATTAGGAGCTGTCATTGAATCTCACATTGACACAAATGTTCTCCAGGAGTAGCTGACACAGACAAATAACTGGTGTCAGAGCCATGGACTAAAACTTAATGCCAAGAAACGCATAATAGTATCAATTTGGAAGTCATCCATCCCTGGTAACTATCATATTGACAACACACACCTTAGAGTTGACTCAGTAGTCAGGGACTTAGGGACACACACAGATAGTAATCTAGCCTTTGATCATCATGTGTCTACAGTGGTGAGGAAATCATTTTATGTTGCGCAACTTATAAACAAAGGTATGGCATCTAAGTCCAAGGAAGTCATTGTTCCACTATATTCAGCATTCATCAGACCTATCACTGAGTACAATGCGCCCTTTGCTATGTACCTAACCAGGCATATCCAACAACTGGAACATCCACAGAGGTTGCTCACTAAATGAATACAGGGTGTAAGTAATATGTCCTATGCAGACAGCCTCAAGGCCCTATCCCTGTATTCTGTCTCCTACAGGTTTTTGAGGGGCATACAGGGCATTGCCAGAGCCCACTCTGATGGACATTCTGCATATCCACAAAAGACATAGTAGCATAATTACACATTCTAAAGACTTAAACATTGCCTGTGATATAAATATGACTTGCTGGAGAGATAGGTATGTATCCCAGAGACTACCCTGTCTATGGAACAGGTTCCCCATCCATGTGAAGCAGAGTTCCTTCCTAACCCAATTCAAGTGCCTGGTTTGGCACCTATGTCTCTAATGCAAACAGGTAATAGGTAAATGATTCATCTCCCAGGCCCATGCTTACACTTATCAAGGGTATCAGAACTTGTTAGAGATCTGGGATGCATGGCTAGGCTTAAAAAGGCCCTTGTTGTCGTTAGCCTAGTAAACACCTATCAACCTATGAACCTATAATGATTTAACCCTTACAAGCCCCCACACCAAACTATTTAACCTTGTATGCCATCACTCCAAGCTTTGTATCCTAACATCACACTCATTAAAACTTTCTTTTCATTTCCTAATAGCACCCTTGCCACTATATTCAACTCAATCTTCCAGTGACAAGCAGTGGTATAATAACACTGACTAACACACGGAAAGAATTGTCAGTGAGCTTATTGTCTTGGGCTGTGCACCGACCTATACAAAATACTAAATTAAAAAATGAATGTTGTAAGGTATGTCAGGCATTTCTAAATGGTATTTATTTATTTTATTTTATTTTACATTTGTTAACCGGGGGTGTCTGACTGAGCCGAAAAGGCCCTTTTTCAGCAGAGGCCCAGGGAGAAAAGCTCCACAAAGAAAAATTACAGACATATTTAGTTATTTAGACATGATCAGTCTTTAAACTGTCTTTTGGCTTTTCCCAGTTAGGGGTCGTCACAGCGGAACTCCGGTCTGCTAATGATTGGCAGTTGATTTTTACGTGCTGGCTTGCCGGGCCTAACGCACAACCTTCAACGAAGGAACGCCCATTCATGCATGTTGACACACAGAAGACGCTCTAATTGAGAATCGAATGGGCAACGTCTAACTGTGAGGTGACAATGCTACCGCAGCACCACCACTGCAGTAGAAATGATCAGTATACACACAAATTACAAGAGACATGTTTTCACAGTGATATGTGGCACATAAACAGTTGCAGTGGAAAAAACAAACAAAAAATATTAATTTTAAAATAAAGGTAATTAATAGATTTGTGGTGTACAGCTGAAATTTGGAACATAGGTAGAATACATACATAGTACACAGGTACAGTACATACATTGTAGATTAGCCAGTGTTTGTGAGTAATATTGAAAACTATCATCAAGTGCTCTAGATTTAGTATGTATATGTTATCCACTTTCACTAGCCTGGGGAGCAATCATGGCACTGCCAACTTTGCTTGAGATGTTGCCTGATGAGGTCTTTAAAGGAGGCTTTGGATGATGTATTTTGAATGCTAGTAGGGACAGCGTTCCATTTTGTAGCCACTGAACTACTATATAGTGCATCTCCAAAGTTATTGTAGCTGTTGGTGCTTCTAGTAGTAGTTTGCTTGATGATCTAAGAAGCCTTTTGGCTGAGTGATGTTGTACTAGGTTTTTGAGGGCAGGCCACTTATTGGGGAGGTAATAGAATGACAGAGGCAAAGCTGATTGTAGGTTAGGAGGTTGGGCAGTTCAAGAAAGTGGAGCTGTCTCAAAGCAGTACAGTGATGAGTTCTATATGAGCAATTTGCAGCAAAGTGGGCAATTCTGTTATAGCAGACTTCCATTTTGCTTAGTTCAGTTTTGTTGAGATTAGTCAGAATGGGAGATGCATAGAGTAAGGTGGATAGAAGTTGCGAGCGAGCAATGGCTGATCTTGTGTTATTGGTAAGAAATGGTTTGATACTGTAGAGTGACCCCAGTTTGGCATGTACTTTTTTAATAGTTAAGTTGAGATGACTATCAAATTTTAGGTGGGAGTCTATGGTTATTCCCAATAGCTTAGCCTGTGCCACTGGAGCAATTGGAGTAGCATTTGTGGAGTAGATAGTGAATTGACTGTTAGTGTTTTTGTTAGAACTGGTTATAATCATAAGCAGAGTTTTCTTTGGATTGAGGATAAGTTGGGCTTTGGTAAGGTAGTTTTCAATGTCAGAGAATGCTAGTTGAGTTGTTTGCAGGATGATGGGAATGTTTTGTGCAGCACAGATTAAGGTAGTGTCATCTGCATACTGAATTATAGATGCATGCTGTGTGGAGTTATGGAGGTCATTTGTGAAGACTGTGAATAGTAGTGGTCCTAAGATAGAACCCAGTGGGACTCCTATAGTTATGGGTAGCTGAGGAGAGAGGGAATTTTCCCATTTCACAGCTTGGTAAATGTCAGTTAAGTAGCTTTGGAACCAGGTAAGAGTGGAATTTGATAGATGATATTGGTTTAGTTTGTTTAGCAGGATTTGGTGTGAGACTGTGTCAAATGCTTTGGACATATCCAAAAAAAGAGTTGACACTTGTAGGCCTTCATTTTTGAGACGGTTTACTGTGTCTGTGAAGCAGAGGAGGGCTGTAGTGGTACTATGGGCAGGTCTGAAACCATGCTGAGTAGGTGACAGGATGTTGCTGTCTCGGAGATAGTTTAGCATCTGGGTATGGATGCATTTTTCTAGGATTTTGGCCAGGGGGGAGAGTAAAGCAATGGGTCTGTAGTTATTAAGTTCAGTGGAGGTCCCGCCTTTATGTATGGGTGTTACATAGGTTATTTTCCAGAGTTTGGGCACATAGTTTTCAACAATTGATCTGTTTATAAGAGTGGAGACTGGGATAGCAATAGCATCTGCTGTGAGTTTCAAGAAATAGCTGGGGAGTAGGTCGGCTGATGTTGATGAGGTTTTTAGTTTGGAGAGCATGCTTTTGATTGAAGTGGTGGAAACTGTTTTGAGGGTAAAGCTTGTATTAGTGTTATTTGTGTGTGGGGGATAGTGAGGAAGGAACTGTCCTGTGATACTAAGGATAGAATTGAGTTCACAAAGTGGGAGTTGAATTGTGTTTCGATGGGAACTTTAGTGTCAGGGGTGGTTGGTTTGGGGGTAGCCTTTTTGGGTGGATTTCAGTAGCTGGTTTGCATTTTTCCAAAATTTTTGTGGGTTGTGTTGGTATTTAGTTTGTAATGTTGTGTAGTAGGATTTTTTGTCCTGACTAATGCATTTTTTTGCACGGTTGCGTAGTTCTTGATACTTAGGCTTTGTGTTTCTTTGTTTTTTTGATAGTAAAGCCAGATTGTGTCTCTGGACTTGAGGATTTGTTTGGTTTCTTTACAGAGCCAGGGGTATGTAGAGGTTTGAACCTTGATTTTGCGCAATGGAGTGACAGTGTCTAGGTGTAGTAGAAATGTTTTGTTGAAATATGCTACAGCCTGGTCAAGTGGGAGGGTTTTTAGGGGGGTCCAGTCACAGTTACAGAGTAAAGTGTTGAGGACCTCAGGAGAGAATTTGTTTTGTATTTCTAGTGGATATATAGTTAGTGGTTTTGAATATGCTTGTTCTACTACGTATAAAGTATATTATGTTGTGGTCACTTAAGGTGTCTGGGAGACTGCCTGTGTGAGGGTATAATGTGGGGTTGTTAGTTAGGATCCAATCAAGAATGGATTCCCTTTTAGATTTTTTATCACATCTAGTTGGAATTTGGACTAGCTGCTGGTAGCCATGGAGATTTATTAGATTACTTGGTGGTTCTGATATACAGGTGAACCAATCTAGGTTGAAGTCCCCCAGAATAAGGGTTTCTTGTGAGTATGTGGAAGAACACAGAAACATTAAGGATATAATAATACACACTAAATTTATGAAGCCTATGGAGAGAATATATGGACAAATTATGAGTAAAGGAACAATACCATGTGGAAAATGTAAAATTTGCGCTCATGTAGAAAATGTCTTTCCTTATATTAATGGAATGACTTTTAAATCTAATGTTTTTTTTTTAGTTGTAGAACAGAACAAGTTATTTACATTATTCAATGTGGTTGCAAAAAATTTTATGTGGGCCAAACTAAAAGAATGTTCAAAATCAGAATCATGGAACATTTAAGGGACATTAAAACTAATAAAATGGGAAGTCCCCTGGCGCAGCATTTTGTAAAACATCATAATTCCAAATGTGATAGCTTAAGGGTAACTATTTTGGAACAGGTTCTTAGAAATGAAGCTAGTGAAGGTAGAATAAGAAATGAACTTTTAAGGAAAGAGTTGATTTTTATTTTAAAATATCAAACGTTAACCCCTAAAGGGTTAAATACTGAATGTTGTTGGAAAAGTGTGATTTAATGTATTGTTTTTTAATTAGATAATTAGATTTATAATTGATTGTTTAATTAATTATTTAATTGTATAATGAGTTGATATTGGTGTATATATATTGTGAATGGATGTTAACTGTTACTCCTTGAAGGCTTTTGGTGAGCCGAGGCGCTAGAGAATAGAAGAGGAAAATAAAACGTTATTTTCACTGGCTGTTGTTTCTTTTGGTGGTATTCCAGTTCATCTACAGTTGGTGCTACAGTTTGGTGTTGCAAGTGACAGGATGTTGCTGTCTAGGAGATAGTTTAGCATCTGGGTATGGATGCATTTTTCTAGGATTTTGGCCAGGGGGGAGAGTAAAGCAATGGGTCTGTAGTTATTAAGTTCAGTGGAGGTCCCGCCTTTATGTATGGGTGTAACATAGGATATTTTCCAGAGTTTGGGCAAATAGTTTTCAACAATTGATCTGTTTATAAGAGTGGAGACTGGGATAGCAATAGCATCTGCTGTGAGTTTCAAGAAATAGCTGGGGAGTAGGTCGGCTGCTGTTGTTGAGGTTTCTAGTTTGGAGAGCATGCTTTTGATTGAAGTGGTGGAAACTGTTTTGAGGGTAAAGCTTGTATTAGTGTTATTTGTGTTGGGGGGATAGTGAGGAAGGAACTGTCCTGTGATG